>NW_027070271.1:77368-89341 GCF_002906115.3 Quercus suber
CAGTTGGTGTTCTGAAGTCGCGTACTTGGATCCGCGCATTGGTTAGTCACGTACTTGGGAGCCGTGCATCAAAGTGGAGACTGTCACTACAGATCAAGTCTAATTGGGTATTGGGGTAAGGGTTCAACTGTAGGTTGGTAAGGTACTTGGGATTCCTTTACTTGTAACCGCTTGATTTGATAATAGTGGAGTTTCGGGAGTGGTGACCTGAAAATCACCCGGTGGGGTTTTTGCCATTAGGGTTTTTCCCATTCGTAAACAAATCACCGTGTTATTTATTTTCCGCTGCATATTTAGTTGATTGGTGATTTGTTTGTGCTTCCATAAAATTGCATGATTAATTGATTAATTAATTACTGGGCTAAATTAATTAATTAGGGTTAATCACAAGTTGTCATTCAGATTGTGACCTATCATCATTAAACTTATCTCAAGGGAATACTTTATATCTCTTTAAAAAGACTATGAATTCCATCTTGAGAATATGTGTTCTTTTAACATTATGTGTGGTTACCTAACATACTGAGATTTTGACCATTTTGTCTAGATCTTACTCTTGATATATCAAAGAAACTTACATTTCATGATCAGGTTCACTATTCCCTTAGGACTGAGAGTTTTATGTAAATGAGAAGTCGTGAGATTTATTATTTGTTTGACAATTGTTGATAGAATAATAAATCTCACAGCGGTCTAGTTCAATGTGTTTTATACACTTAAAACACATCAACTAGAAGTCTCCACTTCCATGATCAAGACAAATCATCTTAATTAACATGATATAGTCTTCGCAGATGAAATGCCTAATTTTATCACCGACTAAGAACTAAGATTTTGAGTTTACAAAGAATTTGTGATTTATATCTTCTATGACTAAATCACATAAATCACATACTATGAATCTCAAGGACTATATGATAATGTCCAAATATTCATGCTACAATTATTTTAGATAATAATAAAAAAAAGTTTATTACTAGAACATACATAATGTCATAGATGGCATACAATAGGATTTTAGGGCACTAATCCTAACATTCCACAACCATCCTATGAAAGTAAACCTTAATAAAAGATTGATCTACTCGATCAACCCTGTCCAAGCCCAACAACATGTTCCTTATAGAAGTAGGAGTTGTGTCTACAGGGATAAAATGTTTTCTTGCTCAAACTGAAATTATCTCAAAAGTCTATCAGCCTTATAGAAAGTCGCCCTCTTTAAGCCAACCAAGAAGATATGATCTGACCTTGGAGATCACAACAAAGGAGGTGGGCACTTCCACCAATAACAATCCCAGTGAATTAAGATATTGGATTTCTTGTCCAAAAATTTCACCCAATCGCTTTCAGTTTGACACTTGGTCTTAAGGATAGCCTTGCTAAGGAAATTACTAGGACCATAATTGGCAAAAGTGTGTGTAGATATCATGTCCAATCTTTCCATCAACCATCTCTGCAAAGTCAAGGGACTCTTGAGGAATTGTTATGATTCTCTACCAAGAAATACAGAGTCCAGCCTTAAAAGAGTTTCTGCCAAGATCAAAGAAGCAGGATTATCACCATCCTTAACTTGACCTATGGCTCGAGCATCCACAAAGCCAGGTCTTCCAATGCAAAGCAAGAATTCTCCCATGAAGCAAAGAGCTAAACCAAAATTTTTCTGCATGTTTTCAGACAAACCATGATTATGTTTATCAATAAGCCTTGTAACAACTACATGAAGATACACCATGTGGCTTTCATTCATGCTACTGGTAACTAAAGTAGAAAGGCCTAAGGCATTAGATAAAATATCCCTGTGCTTGGGATCATAGGAAACTACTATGGATTTTTTTCCAAACTCATAACCCAGAATGACAGAAAATTCTTCAATAGTAGGACAAAGTTTAGCAGTGTTAAACTGGAATACATGATCTTCGGTATCCTAGAACTTCATGGCAGCACGAAGAAAATCCCACTTGATCTTGACATTCCTTAGAGCCTTGATCCCTTTTAGCTTGAAGGTAGTGAAATTGGTCTTGGTGACAAAATCAAAGTTGTGAACCCATCTATTGATATCATGTATGATTGAATAAGGAGGATTTTGATTGTTGGCCATGAATAATTCTTGTATATGATTGTTGTTTCTTGATAGCTTTGATGCAGAGATTTGTTTGTAGATTTAATGCTAAGATAGGTTCTTCTAATCTCTAACCATGCTTAAATAAGTCTAGAGAATTTGAAGTTGATTGGGAAAGTGTTTCATAATCCAGAACAAGTTAAATATTTTTTTGAAAAAAAAAAAAAAAAAAAAACAAAGAAAACGCGTCAAAAAATATGAAAGTTGAAATATATTTTTATATCTTTTAAAACTTATCTAATAGGGTTTATTATTTCTATAACGGACAACTATTTTTTTTTTTTAATCTTAGAAAAATGTTCTCTTGGATTTATCAAAATAAATCTCTTAATTTCCGGGCTTGAGTCTATCCAAAATATCTCTTAGTTGCCGAACTTGAATTTCTTTGTTTTATTTTTATTTTTTGGATAAAAACCGTGTATTAAAAAATGAAAAATTGTAGATGCTTATGTATCTATTCAATGATAAAAAGAGGAAAAGTTGATAAGAACAATTAAGAATTTGTGTCTATCTAAAAGTGATTCTAAATTGCTATCACTTGATGCAACCATGACTTCTAAGTTCAACTTTTATTATATACGTAGCATACTAGTCGCTAAAATGCACGGTATAGTTTAACATAAATGTGTAAAATATATATTTATATCAAAGTTAAAGTGAAAAATAAAATTATTATTCTCTCAATAACTCAAATGATATTTCATTCCTAAATAACATCTACATGCCTCGATGGAGAGGTAGAAACTCTAGAAGTTAAAGCTCACCGAGCCCTCTTTAGTCTTGTGTCATTTTTGTACCTCCTTAGGGTGGTTTTTTCATTCTTTGTGGAATAGCCACCAATTAGGTGAAACTTTTAGACTAACAAAGAATTGGTCAGAGTTTGTTATGGCCATTGACTAAATCAAACATTTCAATTAGGAGTTAGGACCAACAAAAATATAGATTGAAAGGAAATATAGAGACCCAGATTTCAAAACAAATCAAAATCAAGATAATTCAATTACTCTAAAANTTATGTATCTATTCAATGATAAAAAGAGGAAAAGTTGATAAGAACAATTAAGAATTTGTGTCTATCTAAAAGTGATTCTAAATTGCTATCACTTGATGCAACCATGACTTCTAAGTTCAACTTTTATTATATACGTAGCATACTAGTCGCTAAAATGCACGGTATAGTTTAACATAAATGTGTAAAATATATATTTATATCAAAGTTAAAGTGAAAAATAAAATTATTATTCTCTCAATAACTCAAATGATATTTCATTCCTAAATAACATCTACATGCCTCGATGGAGAGGTAGAAACTCTAGAAGTTAAAGCTCACCGAGCCCTCTTTTAGTCTTGTGTCATTTTTGTACCTCCTTAGGGTGGTTTTTTCATTCTTTGTGGAATAGCCACCAATTAGGTGAAACTTTTAGACTAACAAAGAATTGGTCAGAGTTTGTTATGGCCATTGACTAAATCAAACATTTCAATTAGGAGTTAGGACCAACAAAAATATAGATTGAAAGGAAATATAGAGACCCAGATTTCAAAACAAAACAAAATCAAGATAATTCAATTACTCTAAAAATATATACTTTAATATAAAGTCTAGCAGAAATAATTAGTATTAGTTATCACATCCTTGATTTTGTCAAAACATGATTAGAATTTGAAATTGATATAAGGAGAGGATTATGAAAATATATTGAAAACTTAATTAAGATTAATTCAATCTTTCAAACACAACTATTGAATTCTACTAAATGGAGTAACATACAAAAGTAGTGGGTCATCATCGAATTCAGGAAGTTTATCTTCTTTCTTCTTCTAAAAAAATTTATATGCTAAACGTATTCACTTTTAGTCATGATTGCCTACTGCATGATGAACATAAAAGATTGATTTCATAAACAGAAGTAGTGGCTCACCACCAAATTCAAGAAGTTCATCTTCATGCTTCATGCATACAAAACCTAATGTTTAGGCTTTGCAGGATAAAACGTTCCCAACTGTTAAATCTTAGTAGTCACAATGCTGCTCTTTAACTTAATCTAAACTCTTCAATTCCATTAGTAAAAATAATATACCTGTTAAAATATAGGAATTTTGCTGGTGAGTATGAGGTCTTTGCTATGAAGTACAAAATTGCTTTTGGAGGGGTGATTTATGTTTGTGTTTGTGTCGTACAGGGTTCTTTTGAAGAAATCCTAATTTTATTTTTTACAAGAGTCAAATAGAGTTTTAAAAAAATATTAATGAGATATAAATTTGTGAGGCTTGCAAAGCAAATGAGTCAAAATTTTAAAAGTCAACAAAGGTCGAAGTCTTCACTTTATATGATATATATATATATATATAATATGATATGATGATATGATTTATTTAAAAGTAGGGATTATCATGCGAAACAAATGGCTTGAAATGAAAGAAATGGATCCCATCTCCCAATAAGAAAAATTATCTAAACTCCACATAATTTGAAAAGATAACAAAAACATTAAACAAACTCCTCACAAAAGCTATCTTGGCATATTAAGACTTAAAAATTCTAATTCACTAGTCGCTAATCCATGCGATACACGGGATAATTTAACAGAATTTATATATATTAACTTTGCTTAAAGAAATACTTGTTTCAAAATGAATATGTTTTACCTTCTACTCATAATATGGCTCAAAGCATATTACTCCATCCATCCCAATTTGTTTGTCCTGTTTCAAAAATCAAACTTTTTAAGGAAATATCATTTATTATCTTGTCTGTCTTAAAAAATGTATAAGTTTCCGAAACTACTTATCAAAAAATAGAAATATTAAATTTGAAATTACAAGCACAAAAATCTAAGATAAATCCCTTTTATTTTGATAATTAGGTCCTTAAAATAATAATTATCTGATAGATAAATATTCTAAAAAGACTTAATTATCAACAATTCCCTTGTTATCTGATTATCCATTTTATTCCTATGCAACCAAGCTTATTTTTGATAAAATCCAACAGCCAATCATGTAAATTATTCAATTAATTTTAATTGTTTAACCAATCAGAATTAATTTTAATTAATCACACGTGATCAACTTCACCCACATATGATGCATGCAAACTATGAAAACTTGATCTTGTGATATCTTTTAATCCGACAGTCCGATTTGAGAATCGGGCATATCGTCGCAACCATTAGAATCTCAAGATCATTTTTATGATATGTGATGAATGATTTAATACATGAAATGCAACTATGATTTTTGGGTACTTGAAATGGTCATTTTAGTAACCTTCCAAAATTAAATTGTGGGTGGAAAATCAAGTGTCTACAGAATGCCCCTCATTCACAGAGCTTGAAAAGAAAATGTCAATGCAAAACAAAGACAATGATTTTAGAAACCATGATTTAATCAAGGCTGATATTTCAAAGATTTCCTACTCCTAGAACCTATAACCTTGGGATGTAGAACTAGTGTTTTATTATTTTACAAAAAATGAGAAATATGGACATCTAATCTACTTGATAATTGATGAACTTGGATAAATTCTTGAATACTGATGAGGTAATCAAGAACTGTATTAACCTAATCTAAAATGAGGTAATCAAGAAATATATTTGCTCGATCCAAAATGAGGTAATCGAGAACTGTATTCGCCCTATCTAGAAGTCAATTGAGAACTTTATTTGCCCAATCTGACTTGGAACGATTGAGAACTTTATACGCCCAATGTGGAATAAGGTGACCAGGAACTATATTTAGCCGATCTGGAATGAGGTAACCGAGAACTATATTCACCCGATTTGGAATAAGGTGAGCAGGAACTATATTCGTCCGATCTAGAAGTCAACTGAGAACTATATTCTCCTAATCTGACTTGGAACGATTGAGAACTTTATACACCTAAATTGGAATAAGGTGACTAGGAATTGTAGAAATGAGGTAACTGAAAACTATATTTGCCCGATCTGGAAGTTAACTAAGAACTTTATACGTCCAATCTGGAATAAGGTGACTAGGAACTATATTCGCCTAGTCTAAAATGAGATAACCGAGAACTATATTCGCCCGATCTAGAAGTCGACGAAGAACTCTATTTGCTCAAACTGACTTGGAATGATTGAGAACTCTATTTGCCTAATCTGGAATAAGGTGAACGAGAACTGTATTCACTCGATCTAGAAGCCGACTGAGAACTCTATTCGCCCAATCCTGACTTGGAATGATTGAGAACTCTATTCGCCCAATCTGGAATAAGGTGATCAATAATTGTATTCACTTGATCTAGAAGTCGATTGAGAACTCTATTAGCCCAATTTGGAATAAGGTAACCAAATACTGTATTCGCCCAATCTGGAAGCTGACTGAGAACTCTATCGCCTAATCTAGACATCTAGCCTTTCCTGAAATGGACAAAGAAAATCGAATTAGAATTGCGATGATAGATACTTTATCTACTCAACTATTGGGGATGTGGAATTTTCTGTTCATTTTTTTTTCACCAAAATAATCAATTTTATCCCTGTGAAATTTCCTCTCTTCTTGGAAAATCTCATCTTTTTTTTTTTTTTTTTTGGATGAGTTAACTCAAATTTGACTGAGTCAACTTAGTCAATCTTGGGTTGACTTAACAATTAAAAGAGGGAAGGGAGATGGGGGGCCCGAAATTTTGGCCTCTCTCTTCTTTTTCATTTTTTCTTATTTGTTCTCTCTTTCTTCTTCCTTCATTGCCACTATTCACAAGCTCCATTTCTCTTGCATTTTCTCTTTTTCCACACCATTTCTTGCTTAGAAAATCACTTCTCTAGTCTTCAAAACTTGATTTTTACCATCTTCTTGAAAATCTCTTTAGATCCTTAAGTTTTTTTAGTATCCTTAAAAAACCCATTTTTGAAACCTGTTTTCAAACCTTCTTCTTCTTCTTCTTCTCCTTCTTCTTCTTCTTTTTAATCTTATCTTATCTTCCATGGCTTTTCCTCCTAGACCACCTAAGTTTCTCACATTTCATGGGAAGAGATATGATCCATCAATTGAGTGGAATGATGAGGAGGGATTCCTTCATGACTCAATCAATTATGCTCATACCCATCTACCAAAGACTTCAAGGTGAGCTCATTTTTTGTTTTTTTTTTTGGTTAATTTGTTGATTTCTTGCTTGGTTGAGAACTTTATGGTGGGCATTGTTATTTTTGTTGTCATTTTCTCTCATAAGAATTCTAGGCTGTTGTATGATTTGGGTGAAAATTATTGTGTGTAGGCATGTTGATTTTTTTGGGCATTTTTGAATTGTTGAGTTGTTTGATATTGTCAAGTTTTGGACAATGTTGATGATTTATGGAGCTTTGCATTGTATGTAGCTTTGGGCATTGTTGGATGAATTTTGACTTGGTTTCAATGGGTATGAAATTATGAGAATTTGATGTGTAGAAATGATTGAGTAAACTTTTTTGATGGGTATGGAAATTTTGTTGGGATGTGTATGCATTATTTTTCATGGGTAAGAATTTCTCTCTCTCTCTCTCTCTCTCTCTCTCTCTCTCTTTTTGGTTGGATGTATGTTTGGGACTTTGTTGAATGAATTTATGGAGATGAAGATTTTTTGTTTTGAACAATTAATTGGGACATTGTTAGATGAATTCATGGATATGGAATATTCTTTGAATTGTTGTTGGGATGTCATTGAACTTTAATTTGTGAAATTATTTATTTTACACAATGGCATTTTTGAATTGTTGATTTTTTGTGAAGGGCATTTTCATTTGGTTGCTAGGATTTTTGAATGGACATTCTTGGAACAGGGCATTTTTGTGGATATCATGATGATTGACCAAAAAAAAAAAAAGAGGTTGATTATATTTCTCACATGAGGTATTTCTCTTGGTTGGTTGCCTAAGACTCATCTATCGACGCTTCCAAAGTGCTCTTTGTAGGCTTGGCAAATGGTAATTGATGGCTTAGACGCCGAGGATGTGAGTTTTATTTTTTGGTTCATTGGTGGAGGTTTTCTTCTTTTTGTGTGTGTGTGTGTGTGTGGGTATGTTTTCTCTTTTCATTTTGGACTCTTTGTGATGTTTAGATGGGCTTGGATCCTTGGACGGGATGCGAGGGTTATGTTGAATGTGCATGGGTTTTGGAGTTAAATGAGCATTAGGTCTTATTTGAATGTGGCCATGATAGATACTGGTATCTTAGAGATCAGGTGCTTCCACAGGTTCACCATGCATATCCTCCTGAAGTGATCCCTATCCATCCTTGTCCCTTGCAATGTTTGTGGTCCCATGGTGTTGGAAGTCCTCCTTCTAGCAATATTGGTGGTCCTACTTCTTTTGCAAAAACGTATCCCAATTTTCCGGCATGGCAATACAAGCTAATGAATCCTTATGGATCTTACAACTTTGTGAATCTAAAACGGACAGAATATACCCTGAATGTCCCTTGGACTAGCCTGGTACATTTCCAAACCCTTTAGTCTCTTGTCCAATTCTCTGTCTATTCAGCTGTTTCCGAACTTGTGACCTTATACTCCAAGTTGTTGTTGACCTCATGGAGGAAAGCATGTGGATGATTGGAGGCTTGTAGCTAGTGGCACGCACACAATCTTCCCAATATGTGCCCAATGAAGTGAATTGGGTAAAAGATGACACTCCCCCCATTGACTTTTGCTTGAAATTCATAGTAACGGACTTAACACCTATCTGTGATGATTTTACAAAGCAATTGAATGGCAAACGTTGAGGCCAACACAAGATCTTTGAGAGAAAGAATCAAAAACCTTGAATTTTAGAATAGGCAGCAAGAACCTCAATTTTATGCAAGTCAAGAGCAGAAAGGAGACACAAAGGGTGGTTCTTCTAGAGGTGGGCCTAGAAGATCTTCCTACCAGGGGACTCGAAGTCCGAATGTCGATTAACTTGTATTTTGATTTTCTTGCAAGAGATAAAATACTCCTAATCAAACAATTTGTTTTAATTTCCATCTTTAGCTCCTTGTCCTTAGATGACTTTAGCCTTGCTAGGATTTAGATGAGACAAGTTTAGAATTGACTTGATGAAACTTTGTAGTGTACAATTTGAACTTATCTACTCACCTAAATGAGGCATAGCCAAATGCCCCTAGTTTGGAAATTTATGAGTGATGAATTTTCTTTTTTCTTTTTTCCTTTTTTTAAGATTTCTTATGGAAAAGAGATGATTGATTTGGTTTGTTTTAGAAAGGGGATAAGGCATGGCCGAATGCCCCTAGTTTAGAAAATGATGCATGGTTTTGCAAAATTTTGAGTTGGTTAATTTCCTTCTCTCTCTCTTTTTTTTTTTTTTTTGGGTTCTTTTTTTTTTTTTTTTTTTTTTGAAAAATAAACGAGGCATGGCTGAATGCCCCAATTTGACCATCAATGTGAATTTTTGAGATATTTTTATTGCACAACTACTTTTATTGGAGTGAAAACAGGACCAGAATGAGTCAAAAACATGCCCAAAATGCCAAATAAGTTGAAACACCCACGAAGGGGATTGGGTGCCAATCAACACTCTTGGAGTGCCAATCGACACTTGGGGAGTGTCGATCGACACTCAAGAAATGCCAATTGGCACTTTGGGGTGCCGATTAGCACACCTAATCTTACCCCAACATAAAACCAAAAGTTTCATTATCCAATATATATATATATATATATATATAGACACACACATGCCATTAAGCTCATAATATAAGCAAATCTAAGTTTCAAATATTACATTTGCTCTAAGACTTCCTCGCCTCTAGTATTAGTTATTAGCTCTGTTTCTTTTCTTTTTCTTTTTTTATCCATTTTGTTCATCATTTGATTTATTGAGATTCATAAATATTTTAATTTTGTAGATTCATAAAGGGTTTAATGAAATCAAACATGTGGAGCATAAAATGCCAGAATTTTTTTCTCCCAACTTTTTGTGGGTTTTACTTATTGGTTCATTACAAATTAGGAGTTAAAAACGTTGTCGAGACCCAATCGGCATGACAATAAATTATTAGACTTACAAACATTGATAGGATTGTAGAGAGTGAAAGATAGAAAATGCTCAAAATATAAGGTAAAGAATTATGTAGATAGATTTTTATTAAACATGAAAATTTTTTATATTAGGAAAGAGGTTGACATAAACTAATAAGGCATGTGAAGATCTCATATTTAATCATCCCAAGTAAGTTTACTCAATGCATAAGGTTAACACTAGACACTTATTCCTTCTTTGTTTACACTATACATCAAGAAAGTTGAAATAGTGCTAAGATGTTATGTTTTATCTCCTCAAAATGGTCATTTATTACAAGATTGTTAAAATAATTTCCATTTGATTTACTCTAGGTGAAACTGTGTTAAACTTTCAACTTTCAAGTGGTTCAGTAATCGTTAAAATAATTTTGATAATGTTAGTAAAATATATACTCCAATTTATACTTTCATTTATTATTAAGTTTGTTATCGAAGATTATACTCTATTACTAATAGTTTAGTATGAATAAAACTTTATTTTCTAAGTTCTAAAAAATTTTAAAATTATACTTCACTGAGAATTCTATTACCAAATGTTTCAAGTAATTTAAAATAAATTTCATATTTATTTAAATTATAAATTAAATAACTTTTTGTTTTAATATGTATAATTTATATACTACACACCATGTATGCACAAAGTGACTCAATACATGTATGTATTACATGTTTCAAAACTAATTAGTTTTTATCGTGTGGCTCACAAATTATTAATATAGTTTCAACATATATAACTTTTAATTAAGTCGTGTATCGCACGGGCATAATACTAGTAAATAAATAAAACTAATAATTAATAAGTCCTACCCAATATGTGAATTGGCACTGATCACACTGATCAATTCAAGCCTACCAAATTCACATGCCGCTTCATGGTATTGTGTGTCACAATGTAGTTACAAGCACTTCTTGATATGTTCATAACATTTAAGGTTCAAATTTTCCTTCCCATTGTAACTATCAAATTTTTTTTTTTTTTTAAAAGAAGCTACTAGCACTTAGTTTATACATGATTTTATTTTTTATTTTTATTTCTATCATGTTTTTTCCTCCTTTTCTTGGGATTTTTTTTTTTGTCCTGATAATTTTATTTATCCTAATATATATATATATATATATATTTTGCCTAGATTTTATTTTTAACTTTCAATTGTATTTCTAATATTGGTACTCTATCAGCATTTCAATACTCATAAAATACTTTTAATTTCATATGGTCAACAGACAAGGGCTTATCATTTTTATTAAAACAGATAATAATGTTATATTGACAGCTTTTAAACCAAACAAAATTTACTTATGAACCATGTCTACTTTGGATTCACTAATTTTTTTATCAAAAGATTGTCGAAAACTGTTTATCTTTAAATTTCAATTTATTTTAGTTAAATAAAAACATAATTGAAATCAAAATATAAAATAATGATTGCATCGTTTAGTGTTTAACGCTTCGTTTGTTTTGATATAAAATATTTTTAGGAAATTATTTTCCAATTTTACAATGTTTGTTTTACAGTAAAATATCACTACAATAAAATGTAACTATAGTGATGAATTTTAGTGACGAAAATTTTTTCATCACAAAAAAGTACCATATAGTAATTTTGTCGCTATATATATAAAAAATAGTAACATTTAGCGATGAAGCTTAGATTTCGTTGTTGAATGTGACATTTAGTGACGAAAATAAATCGTCTCTGAAAGGAAAACAATGGCCATTAGTTTTATTATTTGCAACGAATCTGGCTTTGTCGCTAAAGGCATACAACAGTGACGAAATCAAATCATGACTAAAAAGCATGTATGTATATCACACTTTCAACCTTTTTTTTTTTTTTTTTTTTTT
>NW_027070271.1:89462-206594 GCF_002906115.3 Quercus suber
TCGTTTAAAATGTTACTATTTTTTATATATATAGCGACAAAATTACTATATGGTACTTTTTTGTGATGAAAAAATTTTCGTCACTAAAATTCATCACTATAGTTACATTTTATTGTAGTGATATTTTACTGTAAAACAAACATGTAAAATTGGAAAATAATTTCCTAAAATATTTTATATCAAAACAAACGAAGCGTTAAACACTAAACGATGCAATCATTATTTTATATTTTGATTTCAATTATGTTTTTATTTAACTAAAATAAATTGAAATTTAAAGATAAACAGTTTTCGACAATCTTTTGATAAAAAATTAGTGAATCCAAAGTAGACATGGTTCATAAGTAAATTTTGTTTGGTTTAACTGTCAATATAACATTATTATCTGTTTTAATAAAAATGATAAGCCCTTGTCTGTTGACCATATGAAATTAAAAGTATTTTATGAGTATTGAAATGCTGATAGAGTACCAATATTAGAAATACAATTGAAAGTTAAAAATAAAATCTAGGCAAAATATATATATATATATATATTAGGATAAATAAAATTATCAGGACAAAAAAAAAATCCCAAGAAAGGAGGAAAAAACATGATAGAAATAAAAATTTTTTTTTTTTTTTTTTTTTTTTTTTTTTTTTTTTTTTTTTTTTTTTGCAACTTAAATATTCATTATTTGTGATAATTTTGGATTTTTTTCTTAAAGGTGTACGCTTGGCTTGAGCATAGTAAGTAAAATTTGTTTAAATGCTTAAAAACATCTATACTTGTGATGTTGATTATTGGTTTTGTGGTAGGTTGTTGTATTGGAGCAAGCATGTGACTTGTATGGTGTTATAAGGTAGTTTAAATCTATATTGGGAGTGTCTTAATTTTTGGAATTGTAAATGAATATTGTTGATTTATATGTAATGGATATTATGTAATTGTTTTTAATACTTGTGAGCATTATATATTGTGATGTCGATTATTGTTTTTGTGGTGGGTTGTTATGTTGGAGCAAGCAGGTGGCTTTGCATGGAGTTATAAGGTGGTTTAAATTCATATTATTGGGAGTGTTTTTATTAGCTTTTTTTTTTAAATGTGAGTTTTATAATGCTTTTTTTTTAATAGAAGTGTTCACTGCCCATAAATATAATCTCCATTACATACACACTAAGTTATTATAAGGATTATCTTAAAAACATAATTATAAGAATGAATTTCTTTTAAGTGATCCCAAGGTATTTTGATTAAGAGACTTAAACAAACCTTATTGATCACAAGTCTTGAAAACATGTCCACCAACTCTTTGGAGTTTCTCATAATGCTAAATTGACTTTATATAGAAGTTTTAGAAAAAGAGTATGACACATGACAATTTGCATCTTTTATTTTATTCTACTTTTTCTAATATGCTATATGATACATTGTACCGTGCCTATTGTTAGGTTTAAAGAGTGAATCTTTCAACTTTGTCAAGTAAAAAACAAACATGTATGTCTTAAGAATTAAGGAATTGGTATTGTCCATACGTCACATCTACTAAGTTCAAGCTAAGAATTCTAAGTAGTGTGCATTAGGTAGGTGTAGTGGACATACCGTTTGTGTAATAATGCCAAAACTTCTATAAATATATATATATATATATAATAAAGAATTTATGATTAATAGATGTAAAGTTATATGATTATAGGAGTAATGTATAATAGAAGTGTAGTACACCCATATTTAGGTCTTAAAAATCCCATCAAGCCAGTTATCTAAATTTGGGGGTGGTTTTGAGGTGTGGGTATGTGATAGTTGGTATTTGGGCATTTGGTTTATTGGAGGAAGGAGGAGCTGATTTTTGTTTGTTTTATGATGATTTTTCTGTTTTGAGTTGAGTTGCTGGAATGATTTTTGTCATATATAAGAAGTTGATGAAATGTTAACTATTACTTACCATAGTGGTTTGAGAATTTGCTTGTGCATGCCAAGTGCTTGGTACATTGCCTCTATGAGTTTCGGGGTTGGATTGCTTGAATTTTTTTCATAATAATTGTTACATGAGGTTATGAGTTATAATCTTAGTTGTTAATTTGAGCTAACATATGTAGCTTTAAGGTTAATAAAGTCTCAAAGCTTTTGGCATAGTGTTAAAATTTTAGTAATTTTCTTTTGAGTCAGATGCACTGTGTGATTTTTAAGAAATCATAGAAAACTTAGACTTGAGCTTAATTTTTTATGGTACATACTGCACATATAAGAGCTTCTTCCTATTTAATTTCAATTTAATCGGATAAATTTTCATGTACCAAACAATTTTTACAAAAGGGCTGACCAGTCGTGTAGTAAATTTGAAAGTATGACGAGTATGTTGGGATTTTGTGGAATTTACTTGTAACCTTTGTTGAGTGGGTTGGCTTCTAAACTCTTGCATTTTCTTTGACATGTGTTTTACTTAGTTAATTTTAATAATGGTTTGGTTTAATCACTTGGTACCCAAAAGAAAACTCATGAGATATGCTACCTATGTTTCCTAATTTTCTATCTACTCACTGTAAGCAACAAAAAAGAAGGTTTGATGGGTCCCAAAGAGCTTCAAAAATTTGTGGTTACTATAGATTGAGGACGCATTCTTATAAGCTTGTAAGTGATTTTTTTGGTTATATGCATACAATTAGTCCATTTGCAAGCCCATACCGATAAGTTTAGCTAAGTCACTTCTACAATTTCCAATAAAAGATGTGTCAACACAATCAAGAGTCAAAATGTGTTAAGAACCTAGTTTTGCCTAAAACATGTACTTGTGGATGTTATTTAAGGTTGTAACTTGTATTAGCACTTGTGTATAAGGTATTGGCCTTGCCTTGGCAGCCTTAATAATTGGAGCATGTGACTACAGAATTAAATTAAGCACATTTGTATTACTAGTTAGTTATAAGTTGGTAGTAGTTGCCGCCTAGCTCGCAAATTAGGTAGGTAGTTAGTTATAGTTATTAGCCAAGTTTGTTAGCTAATATTGACATTTTTGGTGTAATACACAACTAAGCCTTCCTATATAACACTAATTGCTGCTTATAATCATTCATTCAAAATCTATTAAGAAAAGTTAGTCTCTTTGTTCTCTCTAATCTCTCTTCTTTTTCTAGGAGGCTTGGCTTCCTCAAACTAGCCACCCAAATAACACATCCCCACTTAGTTAGGCTCTTGAGCATAGTAAGTGAATGGATATTGTTGATTTATACGTAAGACATATTATTTTAATTGTTTTCAATACTCGTAAGCATTATATTTTGGGATGTTGATAATTGGTTTTGTGGTGGCTTGTGTTGGAGCAATTGGGTGGCTTGCATGGTGTTATAAGGTGGTTTAAATTCATATTGGGAGTGTTCTTATTTTTTGGAATTGTGAATGGATATTGTTGAGTTACTTTTGTTTGAAATACTTGTATGCGTTTTATATTGTGATGTTGATGTTTGGTTTTGTGGTGGGTTGTTGAATTGGAGCAAGCAAGTGGCTTGTATGGTGTTATAATGTGGTATAAATTGATATTCAAGGTGTTTGATTGTGCAACTTATATTTGTTTAATTATTAATATAGACTTGTGCATTTATAAAGGGGATAAGACTTTATCTAAGTAGCTTATAGACTTAGATGTTAGAATACATTATGCATCAGTTGTCCTTATTTTGCTGAAGTAACATTCACCTTGCATGGTGTGATTACTTTTAAAGCATTATATGGTGTGACTACTTTTAATGTATTATTTGAAACTAATTGTAATACATTACACTTGAAAATGTATATTTGCTTTCTACAACTTATACATTAGGAGTTGTAATTTTAATTCATTGGTGTGGCTACCCTTAATGCATTGTTAGAAATGTTTCTTATAACATAGTTAATGTTTTTACTTTACGCTTTTAATGTAGTATTATTTTTATATTTGTTTAGATTTCTTATTGGTGGCTTCTAGGAGATTTACTTTTGGCATTACTTGAAGACATATGAGGTCATCTTTTATTGGTTCTAATTATATTATGCTACACTTTTTGTATTGTTATAAAACATCTTATGTTATTGTATGTGTTGCAAACAATTATTGAATGGAAGAAGTTTGAATTGAATAATTGTTTTATTTTTTACTTGTGGCATGTATTAATCATTTTTTTATTTTTTTTTATTTTTATAAATGTGTTGTTGAAATAAATGTGTTATTCAAATGCGAGGTATTAATAATGTAATGACAGGCTACAGGTTAATATTGAAGCCATGAAAAAAATAAAAAGAGAAAATAAGTTTTAGCGACGAATTTTTCCGTCACAAATATAGTAACAAAAAATTGTTTTAGTGACGAAATATTTCGTCGCTAAATGTAGCAGAATTTTGTAAGAAATGGTTTTAGTGACGAAAATTTTCATCGCTATATGTGCCTGAATTTTCTTAAAAATAGTTTTAGTGACGAATTTTTTCATCACTATATGTACCTGAAAATTGTTTTAGTGATGAAATTGTTTGTCACTAAATATGATTTAATAAACTAAAGTGTTTTTGCCGACGGAATATTTTCGTCGCAAAATAGTGTTTTTAGCGAGGAAAACATTTAGCGACAAAACGTTTTCCTCGCTAAATTATTTTTTAATAAATAAATTGGACTATTAGTGATGAAATTTTTTGTCGCCAAGACTTTCAATAATGGGGTTTCAGCGACGAAATGAGTTTCATCGCTAATTAGTAGATTTTGTCGCTAAAGGTCCTTAGTGAAGAAAAATTGGACTTTTAGTGACGAATAATTTCATCACTGAAAATACATTTTGTTGTAGTGATATTTGGTCAAAAGTAAAATATTTTTAGTCAACCAAATCAACATAAGAAAATTTATGTAAAATATTTTACACTTAAAATTTTGGATAAACATTTTACATTTGCTCACTCCTTCATACCCCCTCGATACTTATCACTCTTTTTTACTCCCATAGTTACTTTATGCTCAAACTCTCCCAAATCACCTCTCTCCAAAAAAACCCCAACCACCTCCGGTCCCCTCTCCCAATAATCCTAGGCTCCAAGGTTTGAGGCACCACTGGCCAACTTCAGCTTCTGTCGACGCCGCCCATTGCCGGCAATAACTCTCCCTCTCACTCTAAAGTTCTCTCTTCCCACAAACTAGAGCCACCAAGGAGCTCATCACTCTCAGGTTTGTCGAGGCTCTTGCTATTCTCTCTTACCCATCTCGAACAAACAAAGAAAATCACAAAGTGGCTTCTTGAGAGGTGTGATGTTGGTGGTGGTCAAGGTAGCTTTTTGGCATGATCTGGTAGCGGCGGTCAAAGGAGGTGTTGCGATGGAGATCTGGGTCTTTATGGGTTGGTTTTGAATTGGGTTTTGTTTTGTGGGGGTTTTCCCCCCCATAAAATAGAGATCTGATGATAGTATTTGGGTTTGTTTTGTTGGTCTTGAGTGTTTGGGTTGTTGATGATGATGGCTGATTGGATGGGATAATAGTGGGTAGGTGGATGATGGTGGCCGACTGGATGGGATTATGGTGGGTAGGTAGATTATAGATGATGGTGAGTGTGGTGGCTGGATTTGTTACGGTTGGTGGCTGCTAGCTTTGCAATGGTTGGTGGTGGCTGGGTATGGAATGGTTGGTGGATGACAATAATTGTGTTGGCTAGGTTTGGGGTGGCTACCTTTGCAATGGTTAGTGGTGGCTATGTATGTAGTGGTTGGGTTTGTGGTGGTTAGTGGTGGTTGGTTTATGTTTGCATTTTCAAATGTTTAGGTTACATCAAACTCTTGCCAAACACTTGAAAATGAAAATATTTTACATGGAAAATATTTTATATTTGAAAATATTTTACTTCGAAACAAACTGAGTGTAACTTACTATTTTGTTCTTTCGCCTTTTCAATTTACGAATCATTCACATTACATAGTACCAGCGCAATGCATAGAGTAAACCATAATCATACCGAATGATGCAGAAAAAGAACTTTCATTGTTGATATGAAAATTAAGCCATGCATAAAATAGAGTAACACAAGATAATGCGGTTTAACTTGAAAACTTACGTCTATGGAGAAAAGTGGAGTACACTTCCATGAATAATAATGAACCCAATATAACCTAGCTATAAAAGGTTTATCTCTGAATTAATAACCACAGTTAATAAACTTGTAATATAGGTAGTATTCTTAGCTTGCACACCAAGCATGATTATGTTGGACCTAGACTATAAAGCGAATATATATTCTCTAAGATTATACAATATTAATTTTCGTTCCTTGCACCTCTAATGAAATCTTACTTGAATTGGGAATGAAATTGCACCATCACTGACTATAATTGTGTGCCCACCAGAAGGCAAGAGACTATAACCATTGTAGTCTACAATGGCCAAGCTCTGGCAAACACTGAATGTAAACTGAATCTTTTTACCCGTCCCAGCTGCCACAAAAACCCTCTGGAAGCCAATCAACTGCTTAAAATGAGTTCCAACAATACCATCTGGGGGCTGGGAGTAAACCAAGACAACTTCATTTCCATCTCTATTACCCACATTTTTTAATTCAATTTCAAAACCAATTTTGTTTTGACATTTTAAATCATCTACTAAAACTGCGGGGCAGCTAGGCTTGAAGGTTTCATTTTTATACAATAGGTCACGGCAGTGTTGAAATCTGTTCAATTTTATCGGCTGTGAAGTTTGCAAGGCTGTTAGCGTATAATTGAATTTTGTGTAGCTGAGGCCATAACCAAAAGGGAAGACAGTGGAGCCATTGAAGAATTTATATGTTCGACCTGGGTAGCCATGGGTATCATCTGGCCTCAACTGCATGGATGTTAAAGGTAGCTTATTAACATATTCGGCTTCATACCAAGTAAGGGGTAATCTTCCTCCTGAAAACATAGTAGAATGTATGAATTAATATTTACGTGACATTTATAAAGATAGAGTAGAAAATCCTAGTAAAAATTATAATAATTAATCCCCAACAAAAGAAATTAACACGATATAGAGTTGATGCAAAATCATGAAAGATAAAAGATATGCATTGGTAATAAGGAATCAAATTAGATGTTACCTGGATTGTATTTTCCAAAAACGACATCTGCAATGGCTTCACCACCTTCCTCTCCCGGATATCCAACCCACAAGATGGCTTGGATTTTGGGGTTATTCTTAGCAAAGGAGATATCAACACCTCCGGCAGACATGATTACAAGAACTACCGGGCCTTTTGTAGCATCAGCAACCTGGTTGATAAGATCAGTTTGTTTTCCAGGAAGGAGGAGATCCACCCTATCTAAGCTCTCTGCCTCAATTGATAAATCTATCCCCGCAACAATTATAGTGGCATCAACGATTTTGGAAGATTCCACAGCTGGGAGTATCAAGCTCTCATCGTTGCATTTAACATCCGGACATCCTGCTTCATAGTACACTCTTCCATAACTAGAGAAGCCATCAATTGGAGAAGTGTATCGACATGGAGTACCTGCAATTTTTGAGTCAAATGCATAGTTACCAATCATAGCAAGGGTAGCATTAGCATGTGGTCCAACCACTGCTAGGGTTTTGAACTTTTCAGTTGTCAATGGCAAAGTTTCATTGTCATTCATCAAAAGAACAATTCCCTCCCTCGCTGCTTCTGTCGCTAACTTAATGTTTGTGTTAGAGCACAAACTATTTCTTCCGAGAGAATTGAATTTAGGGTTTCCATCAAATAACCCTAGCCTCATAAGCACAACATAGAGGTATTCTAGTGATTGGTCTACAACTGCCTCTCCAACCTTCCCTTGTTTCACAGCATTTTCAACATTGTTTGTGTAGAATACTCCACAATCCAAGTTCAAACCTAAACGAAGAAGAAATTAAATGCCGGTGAACAAAAAAGAAAACAAGGAAATTGAAAAGGAAAAAAAGAAAAAGAAAGAAATTAATAGGTAAGGCACATAATTAACTTGCCTGCTTGTAGTGTATATGCTACTGCAGTTTCATTGTCAACGTCAAGCCATTTGTGGTCATTAACCATTACTTCAATAGAATCACAATCTGCAACTATATACCTGGAAAATATTGTAATGTTGGTCTTATAAAAATGGCTTCCTAATTAAATTTTAGTATATTGAGATTAGAGTTTAGATAGTACCCATGAAGATTCAATTCTTCTCTAACGGTTTGCCTCAAGAGTTTGTGATCAGCACAAGCAGGTATGCCATTAACACGGTTATAAGAGCACATAAC
This sequence comes from Quercus suber, assembly GCF_002906115.3. Lineage (NCBI taxonomy): Eukaryota > Viridiplantae > Streptophyta > Magnoliopsida > Fagales > Fagaceae > Quercus > Quercus suber. Next base: position 97,679 of record NW_027070271.1, read on the forward strand.
ACTACTAACATCACCATTTTGAATACACATTTGGAAGGGCCGGTTAAATGTCTCTTCCATATCTTGTTCCGTCACCTTCAAAAAACAATTAATAAATACTTTGCTTTAATGTATATCAACTTTAGAATTAGGATTGCCAGTGTAGTTACCCAAGCATCAAAATTGTAGCGCTCAGTTCCAAACCAATTGTCAACATCATAGGCAGTAAAGTGCTTGCAAGTTGCAGAAACTTTAAGTGGTCTAGAGTTTAAATCCTTATAGTGCTCGGTTCCCTCAACATCCTGCAAGCCTCTCACGTAATTCACAGCATAGGTGCCAATTACGAATGGATCTTCACCAGGTGTCTCAATGATTCTTCCCCATCTTGGATCCCTTGCTACGTTAATGGTTGGACTCCAAAATGTTAATCCAGCATGTCCTAAATTGTGCATTGCTCGTGCTTCTGTAGAAACAGCCTGCAACCAATCTCATTATTAAGGACAAAGAGTGATCACTTTAAATTGTTAAGGATTATAAAATGATTATTTTAAACTTTTAAGTACAAAAATCCTTAACATGTTAAATTTAAGAAACTAACCGTATATTTTTACTTTTTTTTCCAACAAAATGCTCTCTAACAAACCCCCCTCTCCACAAAAAAAAAAAAAAAAAAAATATATATATATATATCATACCTGTCCAATTGTTTTCCACAATGACTCGTTGAATGAAAATGCTCTCTAACAAACCCCCCTCTCCACAAAAAAAAAAAAAAATATATATATATATATATATCATACCTGTCCAATTGTTTTCCACAATGACTCGTTGAATGAAGCTGTTGTGAGAATTGGCGTGGGAAAGCTGGTTGCATGTGGAATCGAATCATCAAAAATGGTACCTGGACCGACATTGGAGACACCATGGAGCCCCTCAGACCACCACTCATATTCTGGTAGCCCTAATCTTGGCACTCCATAAGCACTATTACCTAGTTGTTGCACCTTTTCATACAGCGTCATTTGACTCACCAAATCTTTTGCTCGGACTTTGTAGGAAAGTTTTTTATCACAGAAAGGGAATATCGAGATATTCAATCCAAGTTTGGCATATCTAGAGGGATCACATATGTAGGTGATGTTGCTACCACTAGAGGGCACAGTATCATGACCCATTTTAGGGCCTCTTTTTCTAGCATCAATGGAGATGATACAGAAGAGAAAAGTGAGAAAGATACAAAGGAGAAAACTAAGTGTTTTGGCCATGGCTTTTCTTAGAAAGAATTATGTTGCATGTAATCCCTCCCATGAAAGTTGTTATATATAGAGGAAGGAAGATCTTATATCCACAAAAATGTTACCAATATTATCTTAAAAAATTTACAAATTGGCATGATAATTAAACAATGTAATCAATATAATAACTGAATTTTCAAATCTTTTTGTTTTTGGTGATTGGATGCAAAGAGTAAGAATCATGTAGTAAAATTTGTAATAATCCCCTTTCATCATTGAAAAAAAAATGGTAGTAATATGTGTTTAAAAGAGTTATAACTCACAAAGACTCTAAAAGGAAAGTAAAATTATTGTTACACCGTTGACTTTAACCCCTTATCATACATGTCTCTATAGTTAGAAAACCCAAAAATTTATGTCAATTATAATGCCAACTCAGGAAAAAGAAAAAAAAAAGGTATAAGGCTATTACTATTTCCATAACAAGATTAAATTATATAAAGACGTGGTGTAAAACTCATGTTTTACCCTTCCAATCCTAACATGCCAAATCATCTTATTATATATTTAAGAATAAACACAATCACACTTGATCAATTCTAATACCTATATATAAATCTAACCAAATTGGGAATCTATCAAGATGTTATTAGGTATGATAGAATGTATTGAATTTTAAATAAAATGCTAATATTACAATCACTTATTAGATGGTGTAAAACATAGATTTTACACCCCATTCTTATAAAATTTAATCTCTTTCGTAATTAAGCATCTGTTTTATATCCAAAATTTGTCTTTTTGGTGGATATCTAATAGCCAAATTCCTTTTTTTCATAAAATAATATAAATCACATTCAACATCCTCCCATGAGGCGCACTTCGGTTGAAATTTCCAAACCCAGTTGTTCTAATAATAATAATAATAATAACAATATTAATGACAAATCCTCCATTATTTCTTCCTTATGTGTGTGTTTGTTTTTATTAAAAAAATGGGTAATTATCTTATATTGCTTAAGAAAGTACTTGCGTGCAATATAATTTATCTTACTCTTTCCTAAAAATCATAATAGCTTTTGAGTGGAGTTTTTGGTGTATCTTTGTATTAGAATTCTGTTCTCTCTTCCTTTTGTGTGTATGTTTTTCTCTCAAAACCAAAAATAACAAATTAGGGTGTATAGTGCATACTATGATAACCTGAATTCTTTCGTCCAAGCTAAAGACAATGATAGATGTCAAAACTCCTCTATCCCTCGTCATTATCATTTAAATTAATACCTATTATTGTCATAATGAAGAAAAATTTTCTCTATAAACATTTATGGTAGTCTAAGAGGGAAAAAAAAAAAAAAAAAAAAATTGACACTGAAACCAAATTCGGTTATAGCACTTTCTTTGAAATTCGAGTTTCTCCAAAAAAAAAAAAAAATTCTGTCACGATTTGATCCATATATATATATATATATATTTTTATATAAGTGATATATATATATATATATTGAGAGGAAGATATAAGTGATATTAATTGTCAAGTGTTAATATTATGAAAATTTACAGTGTTTCATTAACCATATTGTGAATTCCATACCCAAGCTCATTTTAATATGATTAACGGAATGAAAAATGAAATATTTCGATACAGTTACTCTTTGTCTCTAATATATATATATATATATATATATTAAAAATTAGATCTCATCTGATGATTTATTAAGAATGTAAATTCAAATCCATATCACAGCCAAATACGTTGGCCAATAATATATATATATATATATTGAGAATCTTGGCCAACTAATGTGGCCCTAATCAATCAACGTATCTAACACTCAAAAGAAAATTCATGTGGACGTGAAGGGAGAGAAGGAAATTGAAAGATCATACAGTGATACATTTACATACCAACCAACCATTTGACATAGATGATAGAACACAGGAGAAAAATGAAGATCATGTGCATGGATAGTGGGACAAATTAAGAAGAAAAAGAAAAAGAGGAAAAGAACAGAAATAGAAGACTTAGATTTTTGTCCTGCTACTCCAAACACTCGGAATTGACTGGCGGAATTAGCTGAATGGCTTGAATTTTATCTGACGTGTTGTAGGGGAATTAATTGTATCAGTCTGATGACTTATATGAAAATTATCGTATCCATGAATCATGAGGGTCATTCTACGGTACTCACTTGTTTTTTGTGAGGGTACGGTACCCACCCATATCTGGACCATTGATTCTAAAGGTTTTAATCCTGGCCGTTTAACTGAGTTTTTGTTGCTTACCGATTACCGATAGAACAAGTTACAGTATAAAAGCTGAAAAAAGAAAGAGAAAAAAAAAGAAAACAGATGTTGCGTTCTCTCTCTCGTTCTTTCAATTCAGAGGCAATGTCAACGAAGATGATGCTCGAGACTGCTTCCATGAAGTTCAAGATTGGCAAGGTGTGAACTCTAACTTGTTTTTTTGTTTGAAATTTCAAACTTCGTTGTCTTCTTTCTTTATTTTTGCAGTTTTTTGTTTCTTGTATTTGAATGAATTTGGAACCCTAAACTCCCTAATATATGGTTTTGGTGTTTGGATATCATTGATTTTAGATCCTTTGGATCCATTACTGAAGCACAATATTTCAGCGTTAGTTTTTTAGCATAGATTTCTTGGAAATAATTTTTTTTGAACACATCAATTTTGTTCCCCCTTTCTTGTTTGTATCAGTAAATTTTGTGGCTTACCTTTCATGATCTTGTTCGTTTATATTGTGGTCCTTGGTTCCCATGAATACAATATATGTAATATATATATATATATACACAACACACACACACACACACACACACACACACACAACACACACTTTTCTCTGGTTCTAGTGCAAATTGTATTAGTCTGCAAGTTGACATTCACTCATTGGAAAATAATTGACATTCTCATAGGATCTTGGTTTGTTTGAATTGGGAACTAGTATCTTGTCTTAAAATAAGAGACATGGGGTTCAAATCCTGCCTAACAAAAAATAATTGGTGTCTTGCCCTGATGATAGAGAGCAATTATCATTGAGTGGATGCTATAAGTAAATTATATCCCATGTCTAAAAGGTAGTACCTTTCCTCAATTAATGCTGCGCTATTTTTTTTTTCTTTAAATTGCATGTGCAGATGATTGTATCTTCCTGGGCTGTTAAGATTTTTGGTAGCCCAAGAAGATTGATTTTCTTGGAGGGGGTCGATACTGTCTAAACTGTAATAAAAAAGGGGTATAGAAACAAGCACTAGTTTTCTTAATAAGGAAATACAGATAGTTCATCAAATTAGGTTGTCTAGTGAATGCAGTTATGTATGCATAGTTTAAAGTAATAGAGTTTATTATGAATTTGCTTGATAACCACTTGATAAAATTCTGAATTTGATTATGTATACCACCTCTATAGGATCTTCTCCTACTTAATTATTGGTTGATCTAACTCTCCTCTATATGTGGAACTGACCATNTATGAACAGGGTCTTTGATTAGGTCAGAGGCATGCTTTAGTGATTTTTCTTCAGAGGTGAGAAGAACATGAACTTTTTCATATCCTATAGGATCATCCCTGGTTCTTAGAGCAGAACTGAAGGAATAGTACCCTTGTGGCAGTCCATCAAGAACAATGTGTAGAAGCTCTTCATCTTCAATATGAACTCCTACTATCACCAATTTGTCTCTGCAATCTTTGATTTTGGCCAAGTACACATCAATATAATCATTGTTCTTCCTAATGCTATTTAACTATTTAGTTCTCTCTTCAAACCAAGAATGTTAGATCTAGACATAGAAGTATAGCACATTTCCGAAGTATCCCATACACCTTTAGCTATAGTTTGCCCAATAACAAGAGCAAGAGCTAAGTGATACAACGTAGCACTGATCATTGACATTAAAGCTCGATCTTTTTTATGCACCATTGAAGAAAATCTGGAGTTTCTTGTGTGGTAGGCAATCCCTTATCATGACTGAAAAAATTTTCTGGACATGGATAAGAACCATCAACAATATCAAGAAATGAGTAAGCACTTAAGAGTAAAGGTAATCTGAAACTTCCACTTAGAGTAAAGGTAATCTGAAATTGTCTTTCATTTTAATTATTGTTGTGAAATTATTTGGCTCGCTTGTTTCCCTCGGTATTGTGCTTAGGACTTGAAAGTTTGATTTAATAAAGAACGTAACTTTCACTTCATTTGTGTGTTTTGTGTTGATTTTGTTCCTCACTGGTTTCTTAAGTTCCTTTTGGAGTTATGATTTTTGTCCACTAAATGTAAAATGTTCACAACCCCTGCTGGCAAAGTAAATACTCTTTGTTTATAGTTGACAAGTTATTACTTGATGCCTTCTGCAAATATTTGTTGATTTTATGTGGTTCCCTTTTTATTGTAAGCTACAGGCTTCAGTGCTGTTATTTAATTTGGATACAAGTAGGGTAGACTGATAGGTATGCAAATGTATTGGCTAGCTTATAATTCTGATCACATTCTACTTATAATATTTTTTATTTTGATTACTTCTTGGTATTGAAGATGTTTGAAGATGTGGTATTTTTCCAGTCAAATGCAATGTGGCCTCCTTTTGGGTTTGCTAGGTGAAAACTAAGAGTTGTACTGTTGTTGGAAAATCATCACTAGGAGGCCTGATGCCTCTTCTGTTTATGTATTAAGTACATATAATGAGAGCTTATTATTACTTGATTGTTAAACGTGTGGCAACATAAATTGTGATGTAGGATTTAAAATTTTAAGTTACTTCTGGAAGATTGGCACCGAATTTATTGTTATGTTGAGAGGATTTGTTGTAAATTAGGTTCTTTTTTTTGACGTTGGCAATATGTGGCCCCAAATAATAATAATGCTACATTATACACTTAATAAGAGCAATTTTTTTCTCTGATAATAATATATGCCTGTTTATAGGCATGATATGCAAAGAAGATGGCAAATGTGTGGGAGACACTTGCAGAAGAAACCAACACATGTGAAAGATGGCAGCTGAAGTATTTGGCTGTAAAAAAAATTTCTTCTTCAGACATTCCTTTCTACTTTTTCCCTGTATTTGGCTGGAATTTTCAAATAGCTTATAAAGTTGAGTTGTTCATGAACTTCATATCCTTCTTTGGGCTAATATAGTTGTCCATATCCTCCATTGTTGATGTATTCATTATTCAATAGAGAAAAGTATTTGCGATTTATTCTTATTGCTTTTCTTTAACTTTTAAGTCATTTTAGATTCTCTGTACAACTCTTGAATCAAATTTTTCCCTCTTAGATGCTATGGTAATTGTCAAGAAGGCCATGTGCAGGACAGAAATGACTTCATTAAGACTAATCTAGTAATCCTTTTATAAAAACTAGCCATGTTCCCGCGCGATGCGCGGATAATGCATTAAGCTGTTATGTGAAAAACTTATATAGAATATCCAAAATATTTTAAAGTAATAACATGAAGTAATGTTGCAATAACATGAAGAGATTTTTGTTAAATTAATGATAAAAATACAAAATTAAGGGGATGGAGAATTTAAACTATAGAGAAAAAGTTACATAAATTAGAAATTAGTTATTATGTGGTGCAATATCTTCTAAAGGGGATGGAGAATTTAAACTATAGAGAAAAAGTTACATAAATTAGAAATTAGTTATTATGTGGTGTAATATCTTCTAAAAAAAAATATGGTGTAATAAGTTGATTGTTTGTTTAATCATTTATTTTTTTGCTGAAATTTTTAATCATAATTTTTGTTTCTACATTGGCTTGGAGTTAGCATAAAAAATTTGTAATTTCATGTAAATGTTTAGGTTTTTTTTTTTTGGTTGAGAAAAATGTAAATGTTTCGTTGGCTTATGGAAATATCATTTAAAATTTATGATGTCATGTTTATGTTATTGAAGTATGATAGTGGTAAGTTAAACACTCAGTGAAAATAGTAATATCCTATTAATAGGATTTTATTATAATCCAAATATGTAAAGAAGTTGAGGTGTAAAACTAAATGAAAAATTACTCTTACAAAGCACCACATGACAGAATCGCATGGTCTCTCACGTGATGTTTTTTTCTTTCTTATATATATATATATATATATTTAGTGCATACTTATAGATAATTAATGTGAGAAAAATTACTCTTACAAAGCACCACATGACAGAATCGCATGGTCTCTCACGTGATGTTTTTTTCTTTCTTATATATATATATATATATATTTAGTGCATACTTATAGATAATTAATGTGTATTAACTTCATTGACACATTCAATGAATTAAAAATTTTACATAAATGTAAACTTTGATGAGTTGGAAGCCAAAATGAGAGAAGCTCAACGAATGTGCCACTTGGCAGAACCTCATGCTCTCCCACATGAGGTATCTGCTTATATATATATATTGAAGACTCTTTAGAGTTGATATAAAAGTGCAAAAGAGTTTCATCTAGAAGAATTAAGTGGTAAATTTAATGAGTAAATAGTGAAACTCTAAGTTTAAAACTTATTATGACCCATTTACCCTTTAATTTCTTTATAGAAAAATAAATAATCTTAAGAATTTCTCAAACTCTAAGATGATAATGATGATATTTTGAAACTTACACAAAATCACTATCATGAATTTTATTAAAATTAATAAACAATGACAATTTGAGCCGCTCATTCCAAAGAGTTACTTGGAGAGATAGAGAGAGCGATACATATACCAGGACTCTATACAATTCAATATATATATATATATTTTGTAAAAATATGAAATTTAAAATTTCAAAATATTTTAAAATATCTTAAATGCAAAGAAGGCGAGAGACATACTAACACTCAGAGAGAGAGAGAGAGAGGGGGAAGCTCAACAGTGAGAAAATTCAAATAAAGAAAAATAGGCAAACTCCAAGGACTATGCCCACCCAAAGAGAATTAAAGAGCCAAAGGGCAATTGGCACACCCGAAAAACCCAAGGATGGGGGAATAAATGGCACAGGAAAGGTACAAGACATGCAAGGAAGGAAGTTTCCTGAAGAAGACACCTCCCACCTTTGCATTCAATTCTTTGCACCAACCTAACCAACTGCATTAATGAAGAAATGACCCTTGAATAGTGATGGGTCTAAATATAATAATAATTTTATGAAACAAAACTGAATAGACACTTTAATTGGGGTGGTTATACTCGTGTCGAACACAGTCATTTAACACTTCTGCACACGTAGATCTAATGAATATGTCTAAAAAATATAAAACTTGGTGTAGTAGCCTTGATTGATGACTATTTCATACTGGATCTGTAGTTTCAATTCAAGTGTTTACTAAAAATTTTAAAATTGTCAACAATCTTTGTATTGGATTTTTTGCATAACTTGCTAATTATATAGTAACTGCACAATGTGAGAAAGGAACTGTCAAGTGTGAGAAAAAGGTAAGGGAACCACCCAATGTGGACAAAAGAACTATCATATGTGATGTTGGAACCACATAATGTGAGAATGAAACTGTCAAATGTGAGAAAAAAAAGTAAGGGAACCACCAAATGTGAGAAAAGAACTGTCACATTTGATGTTGGAACTGCATAATGTGAGAATGAAACTGTCAAATGTGAGAAAAAAAAGTAAGGGATCCGTCAAATGTGAGAAAAAGAACTGTCACATGTGATGTTGGAACTGCACAATATGAGGATGGAACCATCAAGTGTGAGAAAAAAAGTAAGAGAACCATCCAATGTGAGAAAAAAACTGTCATATGTGATGTTAGAACTGCACAATGTGAGGATGGAACCGTCAGATGTGAGAAAAAAAAGTAAAGAACCATCAAATGTGAGAAAAGAACTGTCACATGTGATATTGGAACTGCACAATGTGAGAATGGAATCGTCAAATGTGAGAAAAAAGTAAAGGAACCACCAAATGTGAGAAAAGAACTATCACATGTGATATTGGAACTGCACAATGTGAGAATGGAACCGTCAAATGTGAGAAAAAAGTAACCTGGTGTAGCAGGTTACCTACTAGTGGGTACCGTACCCCCCCTTTTTTGAGGGTGGTACTGTAGAATACTCTCATTTAAGAGGATAGAAGAAACAATTCGCGAAAAGATAAAGATACGTATTAAATAAATGACTCCTCCTTTAATTGTCATTTTAATTCCTTTCTACCCCTCCCCTTCTCCTCCTTTTCTACCCGTTTAAATCCTTTTAATTATCACATTTTAATTCCCTTAAAGGCAAAGGTTTTGAAAAAGAGTATTCTATTATTTACTTATATTTATTTGAACTAAAATACGTTATAGCACTTGAATTCTAAAAGATATTCTTTGAACTAAATACATTATCTGGCAAAATTTTGATGGAAAATGAGAAAACGTGAAGAAATCAATCTTAATGAAAATCTTATATTTCTTTGTTGAACTAATTAGATCTAGCAACATCGAATTCAGCACCTTTCTAGTTAGGTTCATTTCATTCATTAACACTTTGGTCACTTTTAATTTTTTTCTTCTCTAATGAATTTTGNGGATTTTTTGCATAACTTGCTAATTATATAGTCACCCTATTTCCAATCTTAGACACCACAATAAACCCACAACTATGATTTAGTTGAAGATATTGCATAAGAACAATTAGAGAGCACATAAGGTTACCAAAATGCCTCCGAAACCTAAAAAATGGCCAAAATAACCCTAAAGCCTAAAAAATAACCAAAATACCCCGAAAACTAAAAAATGACCAAAATACCCCCAAAATCTAAAAAATGGCCAAAATAACCCTAAAACCTTAAAAATGCCAAAATAACCATGAAGCCTAAAAATGACCAAAATAACCCTGAAACCTAAAAATGACCAAAATCACACTGAAGTCTAAAAATTGACAAAAATAATCCCGAAACCTTAAAATGACCAAAATACCCCTAAACCTAAAAAGTGACCAACATACCCTGAAACCTAAAAATGACCAAAATACCCTCAAACCTCTAAAGTGATGAAAACACCCCTAAACTTTTGAAATGACCCAAATAAACCCAAAACCTCTAAAATGGCAACAAACAACATGAAACCTATAAAATTACCAAAAATACCCTGAAACCTCTAAAACGACCAAAATACCTCTAAACCTATGAAACGACAAAAATACCCCTAAAAATATCTAAAATGACTAACATACAACTAATCCTGTAAGATAAACAAAATACACCTAAAGCCTCTAAAATTACCAAAATAGGAGTTTGGGTATCTTAGTCATTTTTAAGTTTAGGGGTATTTTGGTCATTTTTTATGTTTAGGGAGTATTTGGTAATTTTTTAGTTTTACGGGGATTTTGGTAATTTTTTAGGTTTACGGTGTATTTTTATCGACTTACAAATTTAAGGGGCTTTTTTGTCATTTTATAGGTTTCGATGTATTTTGGTCATTTTAACGTTTAGGGGTTATTTTGGTTGTATTTAGGTTTCAGGGGTATTTTGGTAATTTTTAGGTTTCTGGATGTATTTCAGTTAATTTTTAGGTTTTGAAGGTATATCGATCATTTTTTAGGTTTAGGGGTATTTTGGTCATTTTTAGGTTTAAGGGCTATTTTGGTCATTTTTAGGCTTCATGGTTATTTTGGCAATTTTTAAGGTTTCGAGAGTATTTTGATCATTTTTATTTTTCAAGGTTATTTTGGCAATTTTTTAGGTTTCAGAGGTATTTTAGTAATTTTTTAGGTTTTGGAGGTATTTTGGACATTTTTGGGTCTAAGGGGTATTTTGGTCATTTTTTAGGTCTCGAGGGTATTTTGGTCTTTTTTGGGTTTCAACGGTATTTTGGTCTTTTTTTTTTTTTTTTTTTTTTTTTTTTGTGTGTGTGTGTTTTGGTAGGTATTTTTGGTCATTTTTTGGGTTCCAGGGGTATTTTGGTCATTTCATAGGTTTCGAGATTATTTTGGTAATTTATAGGTTTTAGGGTATTTTGGTTATTTTTTTGGTTTTAGGGGTATTTTGGTCATTTTTTACGTTTCGGGGTATTTAGATCATTTTTAGGTTTCGAAGGTATTTTTGGTCATTTTCTTGAGCTTTGGAGTATTTTAGGTCATTTTTGGATTTCCAAGGGTATTTTTGGTCATTTTTAGTTTCAGGAGTATTTTGCTCATTTTTAGGTTTCAAGAGTATTTTGGCTCATTTTCTGGGTTTTAGGAGTATTTTGGTCATTTTTGGTCATTCTAGTAGGGTATTTTGGTCATTTGTAGGTTTCGAGATTATTTTGGTAATTTTTAGGTTTCATGGAGTATTTTTGATTTGTAGGTTTCAAGGGTATTTGGTCATTTTCTAGGTTTCAAGGGTATTTTGATAATTTTTAGGTTTTGGGGTATTTTGGTCATTTATTTTTTGGGTTTTTGGGGTATTTTTGGTCATTTTATAGGGTTCGTGGTTATTTTGGTAATTTTGAGGTTTTTGGGTATTTTGGTCATTTTTTAAGATTTTAGAGTACTTTGGTCATTTACACTTAAAGGACATTTTGGTAATTTTGATAATTGGGTAATTGGGTGGGTTAGGGTTTATCCATTATAATTGGGTTGGTTGAGTTTGGGTTAAAAGCAATTAGTTAAATGAGTTTTAATAGGTAAATGATTTTATATACCTAACTCAATTATGCCCACCCAAACCCACTTATTTGACCGCGAAAAGATAAAGATACGTATTAAATAAATGACTCCTCCTTTAATTGTCATTTTAATTCCTTTCTACCCCTCCCCTTCTCCTCCTTTTCTACCCGTTTAAATCCTTTTAATTATCACATTTTAATTCCCTTAAAGGCAAAGGTTTTGAAAAAGAGTATTCTATTATTTACTTATATTTATTTGAACTAAAATACGTTATAGCACTTGAATTCTAAAAGATATTCTTTGAACTAAATACATTATCTGGCAAAATTTTGATGGAAAATGAGAAAACGTGAAGAAATCAATCTTAATGAAAATCTTATATTTCTTTGTTGAACTAATTAGATCTAGCAACATCGAATTCAGCACCTTTCTAGTTAGGTTCATTTCATTCATTAACACTTTGGTCACTTTTAATTTTTTTCTTCTCTAATGAATTTTGTTTTTTCTTTTCCCTCTTTTCCTTGCATCTACTATGTCCTTAGCTTTATATTTCTTCTAGATCTGGGCATTTATAAATGGACTATTTTAGGAAAGTTTAGATATCATTTTTATGAAAAAATATAAAAAATTGTCCAAAAAATTAGTTGTTTAATTCTTCTCTCATAAAAATATTCTAAAAATATTTCTTAAACCAAAACTAATACCGTCAGTTAACTTTTTTCTTATATCAATCTCAAGCTGCACTTTATTTTTCCATTATTTAATTAATGCTTGTACTTTGATATATTGATTTTCCCATTATATAGTTGAATCGTTTTTTTTCCCTTTAGTTATCTGTTTAGGAGTAATTATTTAGAGTTGGGTTAGCATTTAGTGTGCCGCAACCAGTGGCAAAGCTAGGGGATTAATTATAGAATATTCCTAAAATACCATAAATGCATACTCCTCTCTCTCACATAATTGTAAGTCTCATTAATCAAATTCATGGTGGGACCCACAATTTATGTGAGAGGGGGGAGTACGCATATACTCCCGGAATATTTAATAATTTTCCAAGCTAAGGAGCATGGAGAGGCCAGGTGCCGCTAGCTTTTTCATATGTCCATTAATGACTAGGAAAAAGTTACAATTTAAATGAAAACCTCCTTTGTGCCCCCCTCAAATTTTAGGATTTTACCTCCTCAAAATTTAACATTTCAAAAACCTGAAAATTTAAAACTTGGAGCTTAAAATTTTATTATTGGTCCTTAAATAGTCAAGAAAACCCCACAAAAATTAAAATAATTAAATTGGTATAACAAACCCACAAAAAAAATATTATCCACATTTGGCCCATTTATTAGTTGTGGCCCTCCCAATATCAAAATATAGAACCCTTTCTCTCCCTTGACAAATCCTATTTTGCCGATATGAAAAAAAGGACCAATTACAATTTACCCACCTACAATTTGGCCGAAATTTAAGTTGTTTACTCATGGTTTAAAATTTATTTTATTTTACCCACCTAAAGTTAGATCAGTTAGGTTTCTGTTACCCACCTAAAAAAATATAAAAGATTAAGAGAAAGCAAGATCAAAAAATTAGGGTTTTATAAAATTTAAGAACGAACATTGCAACTACCATAGAAACTTCTGTCAAGAATTATCTACCACTGTTGTTTAATTTTTATTTTTCCTACCTTTGTTCTTTTAAACTTTAGTATCTATTTTGAAAATTCTAGAACTCAAGTAGTCTAATTGTTGCTATCAAATAACTATTTCTTGCAATCTTAGGCACTAAAATCCAATGTCAACAAACTTAGGTATCATCCTATGAATACAGCAAAAACCTAAAGTTGATTAGCATTGTGTTTTTACCAAGTTCCGTGACTATACATAATGATTACAAATCCAACTGCACCTAAGACTTCCTTCAGTCAAAACTCATCACCCAAACCTAGCATTAACGAACCCCAAAAACCAACACACAAACCTAGCCTTCTTCTTATATGAGCTATAGAGTTGCAACAATTTGAGGTATGAATTTATTGATAGGTATTTTTTTTTTGGATTCTTTTTATTTGCCTTTGAATTATTGTTATATATTACTAAAAACTTGGATTTGTGTATAAAGGCAAGAGCTTGTTTAGACGCCCAAATTAAAATTACGGTTAGATTGCTTTTACTCTAACTTATTTAAGTGCGGAATAAGAGTAAAAGAAGCACAATTATCAAAACTACTCTAGTGCATAAACATGAACAATAAACAATAAAAGAAAAGTATAAGAGTAAGGGAAGAGAGATGCAAACACAAAATAACACAAAGACGTGTTATTGAAAAGGAAACCGAAGAACTCGGCGAAAAACCTCTCCGGGACCCTCCAAGTCAAAATCGATCCACTAGAGAATAAAGTTGGAGTACACGAATAACAAAAGACTCTCCAAACCTAGTCTACCCAATGTACTTAAGCCCTCCAAGCTCCTGCCACCAACGGACTTCTCAGAGTCATGTCTTCCCTAGCTTTTCGGATCCTGTAATATGCTTGATTGCATCCACCAAGCCCCACCGGCTTCTTTTGGCAAATCCCCAAAGCTTCCCAAACTCCAAAACACTCTCTACACTCTAAAAATGTGTAAGTTGTGTTTGGGTACGAATCTCTTCTCAAGGTATGGCAATGGGAGAGGGAAGGAGAAACTGCCACAATGATTTCTCACTAAGGATGAGTAGCTCTCTCTCTAAAAGATGGGTGTGTGTGTTATAGAAAACCTATCTAGGGTTTTTCTCTTTAAACGTCCTTTCATACTTTTGTAGGTAATGAGGGTATATATAGCATGAGTGAAGGATAAGAAAGTCACTCTTAAAATCCTCCAGGCAAAATGTTTCACGAGTATCTCACGGGAAGGCCTTACCCGCGAGACACTCGCAAAACTAATAGCCTGGCACAAATCTTTAGCTTCCAGTTATGTGCTTCTCACGTGACTCTTTTGCGGGTAGGCTTCTAGTGAGACACTAGCGAAATCCACTTGTTCATCCAACACATGCTCGATTCTTCACCAACTTAATACTAAACCTAATACAATAAAATCCCACAAAATACAGAAAACAAAATTAAAGCAATTACAACACTTTTTGTCATGAAATAAAGCGAACATAAAATATAATTGTAAACCATAACTTTACAATCACGTTCTTTTAGAGGATTATAGACTTCACGATGAATTAGGTATATAAATTCAAATGAACAGGATTCTATTGAAATTTTTAATATAGGATCCAACCACCATATCAAGATTATCGGCCAAAAAAATTATTTAGTCATAAATTAAAGATATCACTTATGCGGTTAACATTGTCAAACCAAGTGTTGAAGAAAATATTGGAAAGGTCTTCTATGGTGTTGGTAATGATTGTTTTTAATTTTCACAAAACCCTTTCTATTTGATCTTGTTTTCTTTTCTTTTCTTTTTTTTTTTTTTTTTTTTTTTTTAAATATATATAGAGGATAGAGACATAAAAAAGAGCAAAAATACATATTTAACCACATTATTAACAAAGGTGGGTTACAGAATCTTAGTTGAGTTAACATTAGGTGGGTAAAGTGCCAAATTTCAAACCACGAGTAAGCAACTTAAATTTCGGCCAAGCCACAGATGGGTAAGTTGTAATTAACCCTTAAAAAAAAAAAGCTGTGTACTTTTAGAAATTCCTAATTACCAATATTTATATTTATGGGAAAAAGACCAAATATATCTTATGTTAACTGGCTGCGTTGCGAGTTGCTACTTGTTGTCCAACCTCCATTCCTCTCTACTATACCACAGACCATTGTTAATTCTCTCTCTCTCTCTCTCTCTCTCTCTCTCTCTCTCTCTCTCTCTTCTTGTGTTAAAATTTCATAGTTTACAAGTTTTAAGTTACTGGAGTGAAAGACCTTTTTGCTAAAGTACTGAAGGATACCTTGGTATTTGTGTTTTATTAATGAGACATTTTGATTATTTTAATGCTTATCTAATATGTCCAATTGGTTGTTCTTTTGAGCACTCACAACAAAGATGCTAAAATAACTCAAAAGTTATTTTAGCAACTCAACCACACAAAAAAACCCTAAACCCTAAAAGTTTTTGCTATATTTTACCTTATGCTACAGTGAGCTGTTATTGATAACAGCTCATTGTAGCACGAAGGTAAACACAAAAACAATTTTTTATTCACTAACGACTCTTTTTTTTGTCCTCAGTCTCTTCTCTCTTCTCTTTCCTCTCTCATTTCTCTCTTCTGTCTTCGTTCACTCTTATGCCTTTGTTTGTGTGTGGTGGTTCGGCGAATGTGGTTAAGAGGCACGGTGGTAGTTCGACGATTGTGGTCAAGAGGCACGGTGGTAGTTTGGCGATTGTGGTCATGAGGCATAGTGGTGATATGAGTCAAATTTGGGGGTTTCGTGGGTCTCGGTGGTGGTTGTGGTCTAGCAATTCATGGGTTTGATTTGGTGGGTGAGTGGGTCTTAGTTGTTTGTATCGGTTCTAATGGGCCTTGGTTGTTTGTATCGGTGGTGCCTTAGCGACGGTGATGATGGGTCTTGGTGATGTTGTTGATGGGTCTTAGTGGTGTTTTTGAAGGGTTTGGTGGCACGGTGGTTGTTGATGGGTTGCTAGGTTGTTGATGGATTGTTGGGTTGTCAGTGGTTGTTGAGAAGTGGAAGAGGAAGGTGGGGCGACAGTTGAGGTATTTTTTTTTTTTTTTCAACTGCTGTGGTTTGTGGTTGTGGCTGGTGGGGCGATGGTGGAGGTGGCTGTTACTGTTGTGTTGGTTTTTATTGTGGTAATAGGTTGCTGTGGGTATTTGTGGGTTGTGGTGGTTGATGGAGGCAGTGGTTTGTAGTAGGTGATGGTGACAGTGGGTTGTGGTTGATGGTGGTTATGGGTTTTGTTGATACCGTATTTTGTATGCCCTCAATTTGTGTGTTGGACCCCGAAAAATCCAAAAATATTATTTTCTCCACATGGGGCCGCAAGAACATTCAGAATGACATGGCGTAACTCGTTCAGGCATCGGAGCCCCCGAAGTGCCTCTTTCAGCTAAAATGACCAAAGTATCCCTAGTCAACCCTAGGCTTGACAGAAGGTCAAACGAGGTCAAAACCCTCACAAAAAATATTTTCCATAGGTTTACAACAAACTCGAGCTTTTTAGAGATTTTTAACAACCTTGACCAAGTTTGTCCCGAAGTTGATCTCGGGTGGGCCTAAAAACCCTAATTTTGATCCGACTGTCAGAATAGGTTGAAACCAATGCCATTACGAAGATTATCAAATTATCATTCCAAAAACTATTCATGGGTCAGAATTGGAGTTAGAATAGTCAAGATGTCATGAAAACTGGGATAACGCACCTATCGATGCACCACTAACTTTCGTGAGCCATAACTTTTGATCCGACTGTTGGATTTTCAAATTCCATGCATTTTTAGAAATAGGAAGTCAAGATATTTCCAAGGGTGTCAAGATCAACCCGATTAGGGGCAGTTTAAAGGTGGCGATCCTTGAAGGGTTGGCGCCTCGAAATTGTGTCGGGGCTATAAAAAGCCTTAAGCACCCTTCAAACCAGAGTAGACCATATTTTTGTTTTGCTAAGTTTTGTTCTCTGCCTGGTTTTCGTACATTTTTTTCCCTCTTCCAAACACAACAAACACACAAAAAAACTCAAAAAACACATCAAAGTTTCTTGATTCTTCTTCTTCACCAAAAACACAAGGTACTGTTCTTATACCCAATCTTCTTTTCCTTGGTTCTACAGTTTGGATTTGGGGTTTAGGAGGTGGATGTCACTTTTTTTTCACTACCATTCACACCCCTAACCTCCTAAATCTTTTTCTAGCCTTTTATCCTTTCTTTTTGTTTGAATAACATGTTTATTGCTTTCTTTAGCATGTTTCTCGCTTCATTTGTGTTTCTAGCTTAAATCTCTTTGCTTTTATACCTTATGCCATATTTCATGCTGAGATCTACATCCTTACATGTCTATATGTTTAGATCTACATGCTTTAGGATTTATGCCATGTTTTCCTATGTTTTGTGCCTCTTTTGTTCTAGGTCGATATTAGGGTTACATGCTCACATGCTTGTATGATGTTTTTTGCTATGCCTTACTTGGATCTATGTGTTTTATGTGTTTATTTCCATACTATATGGTTAGATCCTTGTCTTCACATGCTTATAGGCTTGGAGCCGTGTTCTTCCATGTCTATGTGTTAGATTTCTACATGTTTACATGTATGTTTCTATGCCTATATGACTGGATCTATGTTTTCACATGCCTATGTACTTGGATCTTTGTTCTCTACATGCTTTATATTATCTCCCATGTGTTTGTGCGCTCCATGCCATGTTTGTGTGCCTAGACCTAGGCTATGTTTGTCATGCCATGTGCTATTGTAGCCCTTTTGTCGCTTTGTTCTTCTTTCTTGTGTTTTGGCCTATTTGTTCGGACCCAATCTAGACCCTATGGTTTTTATTACTTTCCATAAATCTTGGCCCACATCAAAGGGTTTGGATCATCATTATTTGCATGTCTATGCTTGCTTGCTTCTATGCTTTATGCTTGTGATAGCCTCTCTTGTTCTAGGCTTTGCCATGGTTAACACCCTTAGCGAGTTTGAGGTTTTATGGTTATGTCCAATGCCCATGAGGCCTTGTTTGGATGTAACCATTTGGGACACATCGCCATGATGCCGGTTGCTTCATGCATACCTTTCCCATTTTTCACCCTGTGCGATGATACGCTTGCCATGCTTGTTTGTGCCACCTGTTGGCTTTCTATGCATCTTTACATGCTTGCTTACATGTTCATGCATGAGTCTTGCTTGCTAGTGTGTCTCCATGCTTCAACACAATGAAGTTATGGACATTTGATCCAAACCTACATTTGTCTCTCGCAGACACCACCTTTTGTTCATTTTCTTGCTCGTTTGTCTTCTTACTCGTTTGCTTGCTTTCTTGCTTCTTTGCTTGCCATGCCTAACATGCTTGTTCGCTTTATGCCTTTTCATATGCTCTTTGCATCTTTTCTTTCCATTGCTTGTCTGCTAGTTTTTTGTCTTTACCTTTGCATGTACACATATGGAGCGAGGACGTATGGAGCTAGGGCGTGGTTTCCCAGGCGCAAGCAAAAAGGGTGTGGATGCGAGCATGTAGATATAAGCCAAGCGGCAAGGTCCAGTAGATTTAGGAGTTTAGCCTTTCCCTTTTGGTTTTGTAATCTTTAAAACCCCTTCCTTCCTCCTCCCTTTCTCTCTTAGATGGGTTGTATTAGGTATATCATGCCATGTACCATTCGTCCTCATCTCTAGAGCATGGTGACCCCTGTTTACTTTCCTGTACCTATATTTTGGGCCATGCTCTAGGGATGTAGGCATTTAATTTCTTGCTCTATGTGCTTGAATTGTGCATGATGTATGTATATAAATATATACCTACTTACCCCTTCCAGTGTGATTGTCACAGTCCATGTCACCTAACGCAAAGCAATGCCTAATTTCCACCATGAAAGTAAGGTGACATGTCGCCGGATTTTCTCCATGGAAATTTGGTACTTTGTCGTCGAGTGCCTTAGGAAAGCATAGATTGGGACCACACCCATTTAAAAGCCAAACCTCAAAGCCCCTTCATGCATGCAAAGCCCTGAAAACCAATGCCAAAACCATGTTTTATTGCCAATTTCTGAAAATTAAGATTTTATCAAAACAAAGGACTGTCCTTGGATAAGAGTTGTGGGGTGCTTAACATCATTGTTATTAATACTATTCCGTTTCGGCCAGAATGGCCAGAAAATCTTGTATCGGTGAGTAAACTGGAATAGCGACCACCCCTGTTCCACCTCGGGTGGAATTTCGGCCCATTTCTGGCTATTTTGGGAGTTTTAGTTTGTTTTGGTCAATACCGGCCGAGATTAAAGATTCGGCCGGTATGAATCTTTGGCCTTTTCCCCTAAATTTGATGTCCGATCCACTGCCTTACCATAAAAAAAAATAAAAATAAAAATAAAAAGCTCCACTGCCTTTGTCTTTGTTTAAAACGGAGAAGAAAAAACACAAGAATGAAAAACAATAATGAAGAACAAAATGAAACAAACACAGCAGAGAGAGAAAGAATTAGAGGAAACAAAAAATAGAACAAAGAGTAGAGACCGAGACAGAGTTGGTGAGTGGTGAGGCTCCAGACTTTTGAAAGTTGAAACTCTTGAATAAGAACATTGAGAAGTGTGAGACAAAGGAAATAAATGGAGTAGGTGATAAAAAGATGGAGAGGTTCATTTGGGTGGGTTTGGGAAATGGGAAAAGTTAAATTTCAAGAATGTTCTTAGCTATTAATTAGTCAACATGTTCACTTTATTTACAAAAATTCAACAAATGATTTTTTAATAACCAAATGCTAACTTTATTTAAGAATTTTTTTTTAAAATGTAAATATATTAAATCCATTATATTATATTTTTATATATTTATATTTATTTGTTAGTGGTAATCCAAAACGGTCTAAAACGGTACGCCGAAATAGACTGGAACCGAAATATTTCATTCCAATAGACAAACCGAAACGGGCTTTGAAATGGCATTTATAACATTGCTTAACACCTTCCCCACACATAACCAAACTTATGGACCTAAGAATCAAGATTTTTTCCATACATATTAGATTAGGAAAAATGCCCTTTTTCTTAATCTAGGATTGGTAATAAAATCAACTAGAAACAGGTGACCAATCACACCTTAGAAAAACCCAATGATTGGTGGCAACTCTACTTACCTTTGGTAATCTGTTAAAATTTGGCCCAGAATCCTGCCCTAACGCCAAAGGTAGACCTACCTTCCTCCACTGAGAGAGAGAGCACCCGAAGCCCCGCATAAACCACGCCACACACTACACACGCACTCACACGCAATTACCATTGAGAGGTGCCTCCAATGGGCCCCCGCGTGTGTGAGAGTTTCGCCACGATGGGTGGACAAACGAATGCTTGCGACAATAGTGGTAGCGGTTTTTCGCCTTCCGGTCCTGATTGAGGCCGAGCATCGATAGACTGGTAACTCCACTAGGATCGATGAGAGTTTAACCTTTTGAGATTTTGATAAAACCATAATCTTTGGACATTGGCTTTCAAAAACACAGATATTGGCATTGGCCTTTGGGGTTTTTATTTTTGAAAAAGAGCAAAAAACGTTTTCCAAAGAGGGGTGAGGTATTTTCATAGGGCTTTACAGCTTTCCTCACATGCTTTACTGCTTTCCTCACATGCTTTATAGCTTTCCTTCACATGCAAACATAGGGTAGCAAAATTTGATTTCCGCTACACGCTTATCTGCTTTCATATATATATCTGCTATGCTTTGAAAAAGTCTTTCCCCTTCATTAAGGATTGCATGATATATACACCTTTTTTTGAGCCGAACCCGGGCTCCGCACTGCTGGCGTAGTTACATCTCTTTGGGGATTTCATCACCCCATCCACAGATGCCCAGACATAAACATCAGCAATGTTACCCATAGTTAGATCTAGGGCTGACTTTGTAGGCACTTCTAGGTCAATATGTGGACAAGAGTAGCTGAAAAGGGCCCTTCAATCCTTCTTGCCCCACGACTTCCATGAAGGGAGGGGTATTGTGATTGAGTCCCCCTAAGATAGGAACGACCTACTAGTTAAGCATTTGCATATAGTTGGCCTAGTTATGTCAAACTTGGGAGGACTAGATCAATCCCAAAGCCCATCAGGACTAGGTGAAGCCCAAAGAGTGAACATCCAAGCCTAGGAAAGGATACCCTTCTAGGACTAGAAGGTTAGGTGAAAGATTTTTGTAACAGGTGTGCCCTTTGCTTGCGCTAATGAAATTATGCTCTACTTCAGGTTCTTTCTATCCTGCTTGCATAGCATCCATGATTAAACCCCTAGGGAAAGCAACCCTATTGCTTATACATGTTAGATCACACCCTATCCGTAAGGGTTTACAACCTTACAAGGGCATTCATGCATACACTGAATGGTCCCGTCACCTAATTATGTAAAGATAAAATTTGTGGCAAGCAGCCGAAACTCCGCTCAAGAGGAAATGCTGCCGAAAAACTGTCAAGGATCCCAAGACATAACAAGTTCAAGAATTCAAGGGCTCCCCCAAGAGATCCAAAGGTCCAAGAGATCCATATTGTCCAAGTTACTAAGATATCCAAGTGTCCAAGAGTTTCCCTGAGAAGTCCACATTGTTAGACACTGAGCTCTTCCTTGTAATCGCATTTACCTGTATTGTAAAAGGCCCACTATTGGAGCCAATGAACCCACCATTGTAAATGTAAATCTTATGCAAGCATGTAATCAAAAGAAGGGTCTTTCCTGCATTGTTGAGCATGTCATGAAAGTTTTGGTTACTTGCTAATCTCATGCATTAATCTTGCATCATAGTAGAAACTTGCCATGATAAATACCCGATCAAGGGTGCAAAGCCAAAATTTTCTGAAAATGTTAGGTGCATGTTAAATAGAAAGGGCATAAACTAACTTGATTTTGGTGTTGTGCTTCCACATTGTCAATGCACCTCATTTCTTTTACCTCCCATTCTTTCTCAGGGTCAAAAGATTGCTAAAAAGAAATAGGCTAAGCTACTCCCATGCCGTGTTCCCATCGTCACTAAGTCACGCAACAGAGATGTCTACTAGTGGCACTTCTCCCCACGAGGAAAATGCTCAGGTAATTGTTCTTCTGAAGGAGAAAATGGCAGAAATGATGTGTATGATGTAACAATTGGTTGTAGGAGGAGGACAAAACACCTTTGGCCATAGTCAGGGAGGTCCCTAAACCGAGAGTGAAAATCAGCTCCTACTAGTACAGGATTAAGGCCACAATGTACCGCCCCAGGGCAATGACCAGGAAAAAGATCCTTTTAAGGACAAGTACCCCGAATCTAGGATTGACTAAGTCAAGAGCCAGGTGGAAACCTTAGCTGAGAAGCTTCAAATCATAAAGGGCTCCAATGCCTATGTAACAGTTAGTCTGACCAACTTCCCTCAGGTCATTATGCCTCCCAAGTTCAAGGCACTAGAGTTCGTTAAATACGATGGTCCTGGAGACCTTGCGCGCACTTGCACATGTTCTGCAGGAAGATGGCTCCTTATAGGGATAATCACCCTCTGTAGATTTTCCCTGATAGTTTGATCAGCCCCACGGTCATATGGTATGAGAGATTGGAAAAGACCTCTAGCTGGAGGGAAATGGCCAATTCTTTCTTGGAATACTAAAGGTTCAACACCGAGATAGCTCCCAACTGCACGATCCTTATGAGAACAGAGAAGAAAAGTGGGGAGTCTTTCCAAAAATATGCCTAGAGGTGGTGTGAGGTAGCCGCACAAGTGGAACCCCTTATGATGGAAAATGAGATGATCAAATGTTTTATTGACAACCTCAAGCCTCCTTATTATGAAAAGATGATCAGCACCCAAGTCACTCATTTTGCTAGCCTTATCCCTATTGGGAGTGCATTGATGAGGGTATTAGGAGTAAGAAGATCATGGATGTTGATTCTTTAAGTTCCATGATCGAACAATAGGTTAAGAAAATGACCAATTGCAAGACTAAGGAAGTTGATATTCATACGGTCGATAATGCATTAGAAATGCCTACGAGTGCTGCTTTTGCCTATGCTACCCCAGCTATTAGACCTTACTAGCAACAGGCTCATTCTACTCAAGCACCTACCCAAGCCTTCAATTAAAGAGGGAGGCCAAACCCACCTTGTCCCTTTAAGAGGGAAAACTTGAAGTACACTCTATTACCCATGCACATGGCAGATCTCTATGCTTACCTGCTGGAAAGGAAGCTGGTGACCTTGATGTTTTATAGGCCCAGAAAAGGCCCTCCATCACTTGGTTTTGATCCGTCGAAGAAGTGTGAACACCATTTTGGGGCCAAGGGGTGTTGAGGACTCTTTTTTCGCCCCACATGACACTACTTCGTTGGCAACCCATGCCACATCAACATATTATTGATTTTTTGGGTAAATATCTTTAAAACCCAAAATAAGCTCATATCTCATTCAACTGCATGGATTAGGCTCACATGACCCACAAGATCCTTACTTCAAGAGGTGAATTCATGGTCCACATTTCCTCTTCATTAATTGGGATCATAACCCCATGACATCATCAACATCAACATA
This sequence comes from Quercus suber, assembly GCF_002906115.3. Taxonomy (NCBI): domain Eukaryota; kingdom Viridiplantae; phylum Streptophyta; class Magnoliopsida; order Fagales; family Fagaceae; genus Quercus; species Quercus suber. The sequence continues at coordinate 121,643 of NW_027070271.1, forward strand.
TGGATCGGGCTCAAGCAATGAATCAAAGCTCACGGCCCATATTACCTCTCTTACACTCATGGCAAGTGGCTTCTTCAACAAACGCCCATATTTACACAAAATGATAACAAAACTCAAGGTATGTCATCTCATCTTTGGCTTATGATCCAAGCTCATGAGTCTTTTTAGGGAAACTTGGAGTCGTGGTTTGGAGTGCCAAGAGGTATGTTTAGTAAAGCTCCAGTGGTTTAAAGTTGATAAAAGAAACATGTTACTTGGCATGTCTTCTTCAACTTCCTGAACTCTGACGAGTCCATGTGTAGCGGGTAACATATGGTAAGCATCTCTTATCACATAGCACTTAAGATGATAAAACTCTCCATTGCTCTTCTCCTAAAACTTAATATTCATCATTAGACAAATAGTCAATATCTCCAGCCATCTAAATGCTGAGAAAATAACTATTCATTCAACCTTCAGCTGTTCCTATACAAATTTAGAAACTTCATTATATTATTCTATATAAACTACGTTACTATTTTCAGCTATAATTCAACTCAAACACATAGCCTAATCTAATTGGCTATCTTTAATCTCCAAATATATAAAATATTCACGATATCTCTAATATCCAACTGTTGTCTGCCACAATCAGACCAACTATTTCTCTGCCAGCTGCTAAAGCAAAGCATTAAATACTCTTCTTGCTCACCAAGATTAAGTCATAGCACAATGAGACCTTGCACCAAAAACACAAACACCCAAAAAGAAACATTTCCAGTGGAACTCCAACAGTGTGTTCAGCACTTGACACCAGGCTAGAAGTGACATCATCAACCTTTTAAAGCTCAAATCCCATTAACGTGACATTTGACCTCATTTGCTTCTACCCCAAGCAATAGCCGTCCCATGATAGCTATGATAGTTGTCTCATGATAGCTATCACAGTTTCCTAACAGCTAGGACAACTTTTTCAGAATAGGTGTAACAACTGACCCAGCATCCATGAAATTACTAATTTTTCCATATTTGGCTAAAACCAAAACCAGCTAAAGTAACTATCTTTTTCTTGCCAAAATACTTTCCTTTTCTGCTACTCTTTCCCCAGCAGCTCTTACCCAAAATAGTAAGAATACCTTAAAGCTAAACATACCATTTTTGGCCAAATCTTAAGATAGATTTTTTGAATATTCATTGCTGATTGGGATAGATTTTGACTGAGATTCTTTGCCAAAATACCCCCTTAAACTCAGTTATAAACAAAACCCTTCATCAACACCTAAAGGGGACACCAATTGAGAAGAACAACTCTCTCACAAACTTCTCAATTCTCTCTCCCTCTAATTATCTTCTTAAGCTCTTAATGAAGTTCTAAGCTTCTGGATTTTTAGTTAGCAAATGAGGAACTAAACTCTTCAAACTTTAGCTCATAAATGCGCTTCATAAGCCTTATACATCCTCTAGTAGAAAATCCCAGTAGCATTACTAAACACACTACAACACCATTACTCTTGTCATACTCATTCTCTCACTCCCTATGTTTAGAAAATATATCTATCTTACTGCTCCTATCTCTAAATACTTAAACACATCTCCATACTCTTCTCTTACAAAATCTTTCCTTTGGGAAAGCAACCTCTACAACTCTCCAGTAGTTATAATCTCATATTTTTACTATCTTAACCTCTATACCTTTCATACTTCCACAAATACTACATCCCACAAAACATCTATATCTTTTACCATCTCCACACTTCTGAAGAGATATCGAACACTCATACTAAAAGCTCTTCTCATGGAAGGCATAAATTTCTAATGCTAAAGCCCTTCTTTTAGAATGCACCAAGATCTTGTATCAAAACCCTTCGAATGGAAGGCACAAATCTATCTTAAATGAAGCCCTTCTCTTAGAAGGCACAAATTACATCTTACAAAAGCCCTTCCATGGAAGGCAACATTATTCATAACTTCATAACAACTAAAAGAGCATTTTCAAGGGGACAACTCATTTAAAGTGCATGACAAGAGAGGCAAGCTTAACTAGTCTCTACACACAGCTAGACATACTCTCTCTTCCTCCAATTGCACCCATTTTTCTCCTTTAATATTAAAGTTATCACGGCAAACTGCCTCTCTACCATTGGAGTCATTCTACTGGAATACTATCAACTCACTAATGCTACATAGCTGGAGCTACAAATCATGCAAAGATAAGTGACTTTACTTTCATATCTTTAAATATACATCATTCAGTACATGATTACTTCACATTTAAATACATATTACTTCATTTTAGCTACTATTATAACTATTAATCAAAGCTATTATATCAAATGCATATTATATATTTATTCAACCATTATCATGATTCTTAGACTTTGGCATTAATGGTTTTGTAGGCTTAAAAAAATATGTCGTTAGCCATTGGATCACGTGGCCCAATGTTAAGTTCTGGAAACAACTCCCCAAACACAACCCGGGCCTAACAAAGTCACTAATCCAACAGATTACACGTGGTTGAGCAACCAAAGAAGGCCCCCTAACAAGGGGCATACCCTTGAAGAATGTTACCATTTGAGGAAGCGTGTTTAGGATCTCATCAACAACAAGCTGATACAATTCGATATTATAGACACTTCGATATCATCACCAAACCTTTGCCTCCTTATCAGGAAGGGAATGTGAATGCCATCATCACAGTGGAAGAAAGGGTTCTGGATTTCTCCTCACTGTCATTCCCATGGAAGGCTATGCTCCGAGCCTTGGTCCAAGAGAGCCACCTTGATCTCAAGGGTATAGGAACCTCGGGATTTGATTGGGGAAGCTGCTCATTCTACGACAGTGAAAACAGTCATGCCCTGTTATAAAGTGCCCCAAGCATAGGTGCAAAGTCTAGCCGAATGTGGTATCATCTGGATTGAAAGGGAAATAGTGCGTAGAGGTGATTGCATGGCAGCCAGCCTATGTCCTCTGGTTACCCAGTTAGGAGCCAGCTACAATGCTATATTAGTAGGGTTGGGAAGGATTGGGATGAATATCTACAGAAATGCCTTGGTAAGGTTACTTCAACACCCCCTCTTTTATAGTCATTGAGGAGATCATAGAATCACTTGTGAATTCAGGATCATTAGATTCAAGAAAAGGGCAAGCCCGCTAGCCATCGAGGGATTCACTTCTCTAGTTCTTACATTGCCTACAGTCGTAAGGCCAGCTTTATCATCAGTTCAAGAGGGAATCGCTATTGCCCTTGCTAACCGAGGTTTTTATCCTCTCATTCTGCTAAAGCCTGCCTCAGGAATCTTTGGGGTATTTGGCTCAAAGGCCCTTGAGGCCATTCTTCCAAGGATGATGGTCATTAATTCGAAGACGTTCTCTATAGCGCCTAATTTGTAAACTTAGAAGGGTGTTATCATTTGCATGCCAAAGTCGTTCCCTTATGAAGATAGCCATCGTTTCCCCTAGAAATACGATGTGTCCTCTACTCGATCCTGAAAAGAGGAGGTTTGCTCCAATATCTCTTCAGGTTTGTCTGGGCTTACTCAGAGTGGCCGCTGCTATACCCCCGAGGAGCTAGAAAAGAGAAGGAAAGAGATTGGCAAGGGTATAGTCGAACCCATCAGGAACAGGGTCACAACCAAAGAAGCCAAGGAATTCTTGAAAATTATCAGAAACTCAAATTATAGCATGATTCAGTAGCTAAATAAGTTGCCAGCTCAGATCTCCATCTTGGCGCTATTGCTATCCTCCGATGTCCATCGCAAGGCTCACTTGAAAGTCTTGAAAGAGACATGTGTTCCTACAAGTGCCACAGAATCTTCCTTTGAGGATATGGTTTTGACAGTATTGGCTACCAACCAAATTTCCTTTACAGATGATGAGCTACCACTAGAAGGTAGAGAGCATACTTTGCCCATGCATATTATGGTAAAGTGTGAAGATATGATCGTCGCCAAAGTACTGATTGACAATGGATCAGCCCTGAATGTTTGCTCAATGTCTACTATAGAGCGTTTGAATGTGGACACCTCTCTTATCTGCCCTACCACCATGATTATTAGAGCATTTGATGGCACTCTCCGAAAAGTGCAAGGCAAGATTGAATTAGCAATTGGAATTGGCCCCATGTTTTTCATGGTCAACTTCCAAGTCATCAAGGTAGATTCCTCATATAATATGCTCCTAGGGAGGCCTTGGCTACATGCAACAGGTGCAGTTGCTTCTATCCTTCATCAGAGACTTAAGTTCCCATCCGAGGGTTCGCTGATCACTATTATGGCTGAAGAACACCTAATTTTCTTCTAGGAGACTTTTGTCCCCTATATTGGTGCTAATGCCTTTCCAAAGGAAACTTTTCATAGTTTCGAGCTAGTCTCCATGATTTCTAGAGCTTCAGAACTTGAGCTGACATGGCCCTCTGCTACTTTAATGGTTGCCAAGTAGAAGCTTAAATTTGGCAATCAGTTAGGCCAAGGCCTCGAAGTTGTCGGACAACAAAGGAGGTTTCGGTCTAGGCTACGACCCCTCTAATGAAGAACTTTTCCAAGCTTCTAGAAGAAAGAAAAGGAAGTGCATTAGCCAAGGGATTTATATTCCTTACCAGGGTGGTTAATACCGTACCGATACCGGCCGTACCAGTTGGTACGTACCGTACCAATACATATACCAGTATCAAAATGCCAACGTTTCATACTGGTTTAAATACTTGCCATATCTTTCGGGCAATGCCAGCTGGTACCAATTTTTTTTTTTTTTTTGAAATTTTGACATATTATGGTGTCATTTATTATTATTGCATTATTGTTCTTTTTCTCTCATTATTCAGGAGACAAAGTTTGAATATTAAATTGCTATGCTTGGATGGGTTATGACGATATTTTATTTATATATATTGCCTGCAACTTTGATGACTATATTGCCTTAATATTTGATGAGACTTGAGAGTGGCTTTGGCAACCAAACTCACTTATATACACTTGCTAAAATCTTAACCAATTTAATAATTGCCATTTCTTTGACGTGAGTTTACTGCTAATACTATTTTTATTATGTACCAATTACATAAAACATATTATATGTGTGAATGAAATTTTGAAAATATTGCATCCCTTAATTTAATATAATATGGGGAACTCTTAAGCACAGTGCATCTAAGCTCCAGCAGAATTAATAATTACATTTTTTAATAACTACAATTTTATATAACACTTCAAGCAGCAGACAAGGAGGAAGCAGAAAATAAGGAACCAAAACTATTGTGCTTTCAAGGTCCCATTTGTCTACGCTTTGAATTATGAGCAACATAATTCTGCTTACTTCTCTCTTAACCCAACAAAAGTTACACTAACAAAAAGCTTGGCAAACGCAAAGCTCTTGGGATCTCCAATCTTTATGTTCTAGCAGATCATGATTACCTAGAATATAAAAGATTTGGTTGGTTAGATGGTTACAAGGAGGGGTCAAATCGATGGATTTTTTTTAAAAAAAGATGCATAAAAAGGTGCTCTTTTTCTGAAGGTTCCAGGTCGGCAATAATTATTGCATTTCCTATTAATGTTGTTAATTAATTGAATTAATATATTATGCTTTTTAAAGTAAAAAGGTGTAAACGATGTCAACAAAAAGCAATTGGTTTTCTCATAATTGTCTATGGATTCCATACAAAAGCATCATTTACATACATATACCCGCCATGCTTACTAAGATAGTGCCAATAAGATGCATCCAACTCCAAGTATTGCAAAAAATTAATAAGGTTTGTTTAGCTTTCTTTAAAATTAAAGTGGTCCCTTAACAAATTTGTCATCTCCAAGAAAACTTGTTAATGCTAAAATTGACTCTAAAAGATCAATTTTGAATTTAATACATTGTCTTCATCCAAACTTTAACTATAATTTCCAAACTTTAACTATAATGTGATGGTTGTCCATTTTTATAATGGTCCCTTTGACAGAACATGCCACAATTGCCAAGCCTATTTAGACAAGAGGAACGCTCCTCCTCAGCCTTCGCACTCTTTAGCAACACCATGGCCTTTCTCAGTTGGGGTATGGATGTCATCGGAGCCATGATTCCAAAAGCTTCAAATGGTCATGAGTACATTTTAGTGGCCATCGATTAATTCATAAAATGGGTTGAAGCTGTTTTGTACAAAAGCGTCACTTAAGCAGTGGTAACCCAATTCTTGAAACATAACATTATTTCCCACTACGGCGTGCCAGGAGAGCTCATTATAGATAATGAGACGAACCCAAATGGGAAAATGATCCAGCAACTTTGCTAGTAGTCAAGATCGAGCACGGAAATTCGGTTCCCTATTGCCCTCAGATGAATGGTGCAATGGAAGCTGCTAACAAGAACATAAAGAAAATCTTGGTGAAGATGATAGAAACATAAAAGGATTGGCAAGAGTACTTGCCATTTTCTTTGTGCACGTACTGCACTTTTGTTCGTATTTCCACGAGTGTGACCCCGTATTCATTAGAGATCCCATCTCTCAGGATTTTGTCTTAAACAGAGCTATCAGAAACTAAATGGGCCCAATCCCGATATGACCAATTGAACATGATCGATGAAAAGTGAATGACCGCAATGTGCAATGGACAGTTGTACCGCGTCGAGTGAGTGTTCAACAAGAAAGTTAAACCAGGGTCTTTGAAGAAGGCAATCTAGTCTTGAAGAAGCGCAACCAGGCCATGTCTGATCATAGAGGGAAGTTTACCCCAACTTACAAGGGCCCATATGTGGTAAAGAAGGCTTTTTCTAGAGGAGTCTTGATTCTAGCCGACATGGACGAACATGACTGATAGGCCACAATTTGAATGACACCTTGTGATTAAACCTAATTAATTAATTAGCCAAGTTGTTAATTAATCAATTAATCATGCAATTGCGTGGAAGCACAAGCAAATCACCAAAAACTAAATATGAAGCGGAAATTAAATAACACGGTGATTTGTTTACGAATGGGGAAAACCTTAACGGCAAAAACCCCACCAGGTGATTTTCAGGTCACCACTCCCGAAACGCCACTATTATCAAATCAAACGGTTACAAGTAAAGGAATCCCAAGTACCTTACCAGCCTACAGTTGAACCCTTACCCCAATACCCAATTGGACTTGATCTGTAGCGACAGTTCTCACCTTTGATGCACGGCTCCCAAGTACGTGACTAACCAATGCGCGGATCCCAGTATGCGACTTCTAAACACCAACTAAGAAGGAGAGGTTGGCTGCAAAGTTCTTCAGTTCATCCTACACGATGAAGATCAGGAAGATGCTTGGTCACAAAACCCTATGGTGCAAATACACAGTAACTTCTTCAGAGAAGATGAACTAGGTCAAGAACTTCGTCTTTTGATCATAATTTGCTTGAATAGAGATTGCTCAATGAGTTTGCAACTTGTGTCCCACTTGACGGCTCTTAAAACAATCCTTTTATATGTTTAGGGTTTGGAGAAAAGAAGGCCCAAAAACATATTCACGGATCCCAAGAAAATCAGATCAGAAAATCTAAAATTTAAAATCTCGACAGATAGCAGGTGTCGAGGTAGCTATCGAGCAGGTGTCGAGCTTTAATGAAATTGCACTTTAGCTTGCTTTTTCTTGGATAGACTTGATGACTTCAACACTTGACTTTGAAACCTTGTTTCTTGAAGTATTAAAAACACCTCGAACTACCCAATTACAAGTAGAGTGCGTTTTGTTAAAGGATTAGCCAATTTACATAAATAAGTGACATATGTTCTTAATAAGTGAAAACACATATGTCCTAACAATGACTTCAATATGCCCACCAATTCTGACACTGTCATATGGTACTTTCCATAAAAGAGCCTCTCAGTGCACCTCATTCCTATATTTTGATGTAAAACAAAAAAAAAAAACAAAAAAAAAAAAAAAAAAAAAAAACAAAAAAAAAAAAAAAAAAAAAAAAAAAAAAAAAAAAAAAAAAAAAAAAAAAAAAAAAAAAAAAAAAAAAAAAANACTCTCCGAAAAGTGCAAGGCAAGATTGAATTAGCAATTGGAATTGGCCCCATGTTTTTCATGGTCAACTTCCAAGTCATCAAGGTAGATTCCTCATATAATATGCTCCTAGGGAGGCCTTGGCTACATGCAACAGGTGCAGTTGCTTCTATCCTTCATCAGAGACTTAAGTTCCCATCCGAGGGTTCGCTGATCACTATTATGGCTGAAGAACACCTAATTTTCTTCTAGGAGACTTTTGTCCCCTATATTGGTGCTAATGCCTTTCCAAAGGAAACTTTTCATAGTTTCGAGCTAGTCTCCATGATTTCTAGAGCTTCAGAACTTGAGCTGACATGGCCCTCTGCTACTTTAATGGTTGCCAAGTAGAAGCTTAAATTTGGCAATCAGTTAGGCCAAGGCCTCGAAGTTGTCGGACAACAAAGGAGGTTTCGGTCTAGGCTACAACCCCTCTAATGAAGAACTTTTCCAAGCTTCTAGAAGAAAGAAAAGGAAGTGCATTAGCTAAGGGATTTATATTCCTTACCAGGGTGGTTAATACCGTACCGATACCGGCCGTACCAGTTGGTACGTACCGTACCGATACATATACCAGTATCAAAATGCCAACGTTTCATACTGGTTTAAATACTTGCCATATCTTTCGGGCAATGCCAGCTAGTACCAATTTTTTTTTTTTTTTTTAGTTTTATAATTTTTGAATTTTTGTAAGGATAGAATGGTAACTTGCATTAACTTATTAATATTATTTGTTTTCTTAGTATGCAATGAACAATTAAGCTTTCTTATTTTTGTATTGTGTTTTTTTTTTTTTTTAATTGATGCAAAAGTCTAAAATCATGAATAATTTGTTCTGAATTAAGGTAATTTTTTGTGGTAAACTTTTCTATTTATTATATATATATATATATATATATATATATATATATAATATAAAAAGTAAGGTAAACCTGAAACGGTATGCTGGTATTGACCAGTACCGAAATATATCATTCCACTTGTGAAACCGTTACTGCCGCTAGTACGAGATTGACTTCATTATTCCCTACATCAAGGTCACTTTTTCGACTCTGACTGAGGTCATCAGGTCAGAAACGTCATAGGAATCATGCAAGGAGGAATCATATATAGCTTGTCTCATCCGCTTATGCCCTGAAGAATTCTCAGTGAATGCCATCATGTCCCCAGGGGATGATCTGACTTCTACCATTAGGCCCTGTGTGCCAGGAGAGACAGTAGGCCATTGGACCGTCAAGCCCTACTTTGTGGTTGGACCGACTACGTCAGGAGTATTCCATCATCTGTGGTTAGGTCCTCCAATTACCTGAAAGATTTGGAATAGCATATCTAGTTTGTTTTGCATATTTATTTTCTATTTCCTGCATTCCTTGTATGCATTTTCCCAGTTTATTTTTTAAAAAAAAATGTTTCCCTTTTTATCATTATCAGGCATGAACTTTGTTATCCTGCTATCTATAATCCATTAATGAAATTATCTAGATATTAAACAAAAAAAAAAAAACAAAAAAAAAACAAAAAACAAAAAACAAAAAACAAAACAAAACAAAAAATGTGTAACAAGGTAGATCGAAAACTCAAAAGGGTGGTCTATGTAAAAGGAGCGCTAAAAGAAAGAAGGCGTGAGAAAATATAAAAGGTAGATTGAAAACCCGAAAGGGCGGTCTACATAAAAGGAGAGCAAAAGAAAGAGTGTGAGAGAGCCTGCTAGATTGAAAACCTGAAAGGGAGGTCTAGGCAAAAATTAAGCAATCAAAAAATCAGTTGAACTACGTGATGACCTGATCCTTCCTAGTGGAGGTATGTAGGCAGCCATCTTGGTTCGGTCACATCTTAAAAGAAAAATCAGTCAGCTTGGCTTGCTTGAATTTCTGCTTAAGATTAGAAAATTAAATGGATCCATTGTCCAAGACAAGATATGAAGACACCTCAGAGATCGCTCTCTATCCACAATACTACCACGATCCGGTGGTCTGCTCAAGATGTTCTAGCCCATGCCAATGGGAAATGTACCTTAATGGGAAAAGGAAAAGATCCGTCTAGAACAGGATGTATCCTTGGAAAAATAAGATATTGAAATGCATGGATTTTACATCTATCACTTATTTGTATAATTTGGCATTTTCAAAGCATTTGCCTGCATAATCATTAACATGCCTGTAATGTGCCATTCTGTTTCTTCCATAAATTTTGGTATTAAAACATGAAATCTCATCTCATAAGTAAACATCTCTCTCCACCATCTCTCATTTTCTAAGCATGTCTAACAGACTAGACTATGCTTTAAGAACTCAAACAAAAAGAGGAAGGCCTTACGCAATTGCCTAGCAATTTATGAATGAACTTTCCATACATGGTGGGATACTAACTACATAGCTCATGTGCAGAAACAAAATAAGCAGAAAAGAACACCAACAAGTCAAACATGCCCAAGCGATCAAATATGGCCTGGCACAATCTCCTAAAAATAATTCTTGGGTGCGCTTTTTTGTTTTGTTTTCAGTCTCCCTCTAAAGTTAAGATCAACAATGTTAGCTTCAAGAAAATTGGAGGCACTTCTTCGACAAAGGAAGCTGTGAATCTTATTTGCAGTAAGAGTGTACCATGCCAACAAGTGGTGCTTTCTGACATTGATCTCACGTACAAGGGAGGTGGAGGATCTACTACTTCCACTTGTGCTAACGTCCAGCCTGCAGTTTCAAGCAAGCAAAACCCTCCTACTTGTACCAATAAACATTAATGAAATGCTTCCCAAGTTGTTAAAACTAATGTAGAATGAACAAATACAATTTGCAAATAGGTTATCAAGGTTCTATTCTAAATAAAATCCCATCTAACATGTTCCCTTTTTCTTTATTTAAATGAAATTGGGGAACTTTTTTAGTTGTTTAAGTTCACCTTTTGTTGAAATCTGCTATGATTTGTAGTGTTGTTGTAGATAGTAATTGTTCTATTATTGCAATTGAGATCATTCCAAATAAAAATAAAAAATTTTATTCAACTCTTACTAAATGTTTTTTATTCCTAAGCAATATTGTCCAACAATATTGTTAAGCATCTACTACCAATTCAATTTAGTACATAATCAGGTAAGTAAACAAAAACAAAATGAGCAAAATTATAGGTTTTGATGGAATTTTGATCCTTTTTTAGGTTCCGGGGGTATCTTAGAGGTATTTCATTCATCTTTTAGGTTTAGGGGGGTACTTTGGTTTTTTTTTTTTTAGGTTTCGAGGGTATTTCGGTCATTTGATGGGTTTAGGGAGTATTTTGGTCATTTTAATGTTTTAGAGGTATTTTAGCCATTTTTTAGATTTAGGGGGTATTTTGGTCATTTTAAGATTTCAAGGGGTATTTATGTCATTTTCAGGTTTAGGAGGTATTTTGGTAATTTTGGAGGTTTTATGGGTATTTTGGTCTTTTTAGTGGTTTTGGGGAACTTTAGAATTTGGTGATTTGTAGAAATGATATTTGGGCTTAATTGGGCACCTAGTTAAAACCCAATTAACATTAGTTATAATTGGGTTACTACCCATTTAAACCAATTAATAATTGGGTGCGTTTAGGTTGTATTTAAGTTGGTGGGTTTGCGTGGAAAAATGGGCATGGGTTGATTTTGCCAACTCAACTTGACCCATGGACAGCCCTGGGGATTACCATCATCAACCAAAACCAAAAGCCCATTCAATTGTATCTCTTTCACAGAGTCACTAAATTACATGCCAATCCTTTTGTAAAAAAATATTTTGAGGTTGCTAGATTTATCCATTTAGCTTGGTAATCACACACCCAACACGTATCTATAGTACTATTTAAGGGTATTACCCTATTTGGGATCGTCTATTTAGATGCCCAAAATACTCTCAAATTCATCTGTTTCTAAGGCTTAAATCATGGGTTAGACATGTAAAATTAGTATTTCAAAAACTCCTAATTTTTAGCTAAATTAAAAAAAAAAAAAAAAAAAAACAGTTTTTTCCATCTTCTGCAAACGTACCATTTTCTTTTATCACTAACCTGTTTTTATCCCACCTCCACATTTCTCTCTCGCATTAGTAGTCAAGTACTAATACAACTTCTTAAAATAAAAATAAAATAAACCCCTATGAGTAAAACATGTAAACCCAAAAAATAAAAAATAAAAAGTATCATCGCATGTGCGAAGGGCATGTGATGAGGCTAGTTACTTTTAATCAAGCTTATGAGAATCATTTCTAACTTAAAGAGTAAAGACTAAAAGCCAGGCCAAGCACCCTACCATTTCAGTAAATCGTATGCTAGTGTTCCCATATGCCATAAGTAATAAGAACATCAGGTGATATAACTCGAATAGAAAGAGCATCACTAGCACTGCTACCACAAAGACACCATGCTTAAGAGGCTTAGTGCTAGAATTTCTAACCTAAGAACATCTTTAACAGGTTCCTAAGTGCCAACAGTAGTCTTACAAAATATTCAGACAATTAAAATATTCATATAAACTGGAAAAAAAAAAAAAAAAAAAAAAAAAACACGAGTTTGCAGCAAGGTTCTACTAGACAAGCCAGAAGCCATAAATTATGAGAGGATTTACAATTCCCTACATTGTAAGAACAATATTTCGTAAAAAAATATTTTTGTATGAATATCTTTTAAACCTCTTGATCTTGACAATATTTAAGCAATGACACCAGAAAGGAATTGGAAGCTCTCCAAGATTTTTGTGTTCTTGTTAAAATATTTCTCTAGCCCTGTTTCCTCTGCCTTAAGAGTTTCTTTATCTGCAGCAATTCTAGAGTTTTCAGTTATCACAGACTTTAGGCAATGCCTCCAACACGGAACTAGAAGGAGTTTGCAACAGCTAGACTTTTCCCCTCTAGGCTTTACATAGGAGAACTGAAATCAAGTAAAGAGTTGGTAATACTCTCAAAACGCTATATAAAAAAAAGGTTTAGGAGATTGGATGTAGCTAAATTAGTCTAATTTTGTGACAAAATGAATCATATTTATCAAATTATGAAGCAGTGAAGGTTATTGGGAACTATTTATTTTTATAAATACACTCGTTTAGAATACCATGATTATAACTTTTAGCATCTACTCCAAGAAACTAGCAAATTAGTTATAATAGGAGATATACAGGACATATACAAACTTCCAAGATAGTAAGGAAAATGATATAAGTCTCATCATCATAACCTTCTTTCGCTCTAGATATTTGGTAGTTTCAATGATATGATTTAGAGTAGCAGTGCATTCTAAGCCTAACAAATAAGGTGGTCTAGAAGAGGTGGTGATACTAAGCCAAAACCCAACTTAAAGGTGGTTCAGAAGTAGACTATCTGCACTGAAGAGCTATGCCTCTAAGAGAGTCATGGCAATAGAAGGGGCTATAGCTCTTACCAAGCCATGACATTGGTTGTTAAGGATATGACAGAATTCAAGACCAATAGCAGATAGTATAGTTGAGTGGGGGAACCATTCCCTAATTACATGTTATTATTAGCTTTACACTTAAAATTTTTTATTTCCATCGTTCTTTAGTCAAACTGTCGTTTACATGTCTTTTTACTTACCCACCTATGCTTAAACAAGCCATAATTTCCTATCCCCAGAAAAGGGGGGAGGGGGGGAAGGAACAAGAAACACTTGTGGGATGATAGATTTACTACTACTACTACTACATTTTTCTATGATGCCCTACCAAAAATAATTGCTAATTTATCTTGACACTACTTGTGGCTTTTACCCTAAATGTACAAAAAAAATACGAATCAATACGTTGTCACAGAGTGCTTTTGTAGTTTGATAAATTGGCTTTCAAAATCTATAACATAATAGAAAAAAAATTATGTTCATGAAGCCATGAAAGTTTGCCCTGTTAGGACATATGTGATTCAATGATAGGAACATATGTCACTATTTTATGTAATTGGATAATCCTTTGACAAAACGCGTTTTACTTATAATTGGGTAGATCTGGGATGTGTTTAATGCTTCAAAAACAAGGTTTCAAGTTCAAGTTTAAAGCCATGCAAGTCTGTCCAAGAATCAAGTGATTAAGTGCCAGATTTTAAAGCTTGATAGCTAGCCTCTATTGAGGTTTAAAAGCTATTGAAGCCCGTGGCTTGACAGCTAGCTCGATAGATGGCTATCTATCGAGGTTTATGAAACTTAGTTTTTCAGAGCTGTTTTTCATCCAATCCGTGAATGTATGTTTGGGTTTTCTTTTCTCACAACCCTAAACATATATAAAGATTATTTTAAGGGTTGAAAAAAGTTACACATAGTTGCATAAGAGCATAATTTCACAAGTGAAGAAAAGTGTAATTAGAAACCTAGTTTGCCCTAGTTCTTCTTCCTCTTTAAGAAGCTGCTGTGTTTGTACATTGTAAGATTTTGTGACCAAGCAACTTCATCGTGTGATGAATTGAAGAACTTTGCAGCCAACATCCTTCTCAAGTTGGTGATTAAGTTGCATACTGGGATCTGCGTTGTTAGGTTCTAAGTACTTGGGAACTAATGTATTAAACCTCTAATTTGTATTGTTGGCAAACCATGATGAAAATAGGTTGTTAGTCTTGTTTTAGACTTGCTCAAAGTATGTGTTTTATGTAAAGTTGGAATCGAGCTGCTGCAAAATTCATTGTAATCTCATCTAGTTTAACTAATAGATCAGTTTTTTTAGTTTTTACCTCATTAAGCTCTTTTCTACAAAGATGAGAAGTCTTTTCATATTTTATAAATTCAGTGCATACCTTATCATAGGCTTCCTGAAGAGTCAACTTCTTGGGTACTTCATCATCAGAATAATCCTCACTGTCACTAGCACTCTCCACAATCACCTTATCGGTTAAGGCAACAAAGGCCATAACATGACTACATTCACTCACATACTCATCAGAAGAGTCATTCTCGGTATCACTCCAAGTAGCAACCAACCCTTTATCTTTTGACTCCTTGGTCTTTTCCTTCATGAGGTAGTTTGGACACTCTATCCTCATATGACGAAAACCTTTGCACTCATGGCATTGGATGATGGGTTTCTCATTCTTGTCATTTCTTGAGGATTTAGATTTCCTAGGAGGTTTGCCCTTATCATTTTTCCTATATTGAAGAAGCTTGATAATCTCATCAGTTATGAAGGTTAGATCCTCATCCTCATCATTATCTTCATCTTCATCTTCAGAGTCCTCAATCTCTTCCTCCATACCCTTAAGAGTGAAGTTTTTACTCTTTCCACCTTTTCCCATTAAACCTAATCCCATCTCATAGGTTTGAAGGTTCCCTACAAGCTTAGTCAAAGATATTTGATCAATGTCCTTTGCTTCTTCAATGGCAATGATCTTGGCTTGGAATCCTTCAGGTAAAGACCTAAGGATTTTCCTAACAATTTTGGATTCTGCTATAAATTCTCCAAGGTTGAAAGCAGAATTCACAATATCCTTGAGTTTAGCATAGAACTCATCAAAGGTCTCATCCTTCTCCATCCTTATTTCTTAAAAACTATTAGTGAGTCTTTGAAACTTCACAGTCTTTACTGCCTTGGTACCTTCATAAGTAGTCCCAAGAATGGTCCACACTTCCTTGGCAACTTCCGTGGATGATGTTTTCTTGAATTCCTCATTGGTTACCCCATAAAACAAAGCATTCAAGGCCTTACTATTGAAATTTGCCGCTATAATTTTTGCATCATCCCAATCCACCAGTGCTTCTTTTGGCTTAATCTAGCCAACTTCAACAGTTTGCCCTGCCTATTCACCTAGAGCCTGCAAAAAAACTTTCATACGAACTTTCCAGTATGCATAATTAGTTCCATCAAATAAAGGATGAATCAAAAGAGATTGTCTATGATCCATGATAATAGAGGTCAAGGATCACACTCAAGAAATTAATTCAATCAAAGTGAACCCGCTCTGATACCACTTGTTGGGAAATTTAGACCCCGGTTAATAGAGTTAACAAGTTTTAAACCCAATTTGTTAATTAGATTTATTATGAATAAAACTTGTTGAAATAAACAAACATCAATATCATATCAATAATGAATGCAGCGGAAAAGTAAATAAGACAAGATATGATGACCCAGGAAAACCAATGAAACAAACTAGTTTCACAGTAAAAAAACCTGAGGGGAAACCTTCTCGAAAAATAATCCACTATAGTAAAGAGAAGTTTCAAATTTAGTACAAAACCTTTGTCCCTAGACTCTACAATCCTCGTAGATGAACTCACAGCAGAAACCTTCTACCACTTCAGAACCTCTGAACTCTTCAATACATGAATGCCACCCTTTGGATGCACGAATTCAGTACGTGACTAACCAATTGTGCGGATCCTAGTACATGACTTAATCACCAACTAGAAGAAGATTGTTAGCTGCAAAGTTCTTCACTTTACCAACAATGAAGATCAAGAAACACTTGGTTACAAAACCCTAAGACGCAAAGACGCAGTAGCTTCTTTCAGAGAGGATAAGGTATCGGTCACCTTTTGCATATTTTCTCCTTATATTCTCTTATGTGATGGCCTCTAAAATAAGCCTTATATAGGTCTAAGGTTGTGAGAAAAGCAACCCTACACATACATGTCATCATAGACCAAAAATCAGATCTAAAAATTTGAATTCCAGAACCTCGATCAATTGAGAGGTATCGAGGAGGTGTCGAGCTTTAAACTTCAACAAATACAGCTATCGAGGAGCTATCAAGGAGACAGGAGCTTTCTCTATTGATCCACCAGCTGTCGAGAAGCTATTGAGATTGAGATAAGAAGAAGTTGAAAATCTCGATAGATAGCCTAGCTGTCGAGAGGTGTCGAGCTATCTGTCCAACTTTAGTGAACAACTTTTCTTCACCTGTTTCTTGGTCCAATCTTCACGACTTTAATACTAGACTTGAACAATATGTTTCTTGAAGTATTAAACACATCCTAGATCTACCCAAATACAAGTAAAGTGCATTTTGTCAAAGGATTAGCCAATTACATAAAAGAATGACATATGTTCTTAACAAGTGAAACACATATGTCCTAACAATTTCTAATTTACTTCAACTTGGGCATGTATACTAATTTGAAATAACAACTCATATGGTGTTCAATGCACAAGGGAAAATTTCATATATTTTCCTACAAAATTTTCTAAAACCCAATAAACTCTTGTCCATAATCCCATGTTTACATAGCTTTTCCTACTTCATTTGGTCTTGACTTTCTATCTTCTGGGTATTAAATTTTCAAGATAGACCTGAAGAATTGGGATCCTTTTCTGATGTTAGACTATTTTTCATGTATAAAAAATTACCATCCAATCTTTTTCAAATTTCAAATTTCTTTTTTTGATATTGCTGACTCGCTGTTGATCAATAGGAATTAGAAAGTTTATGTTAGAGCTTTATTTTTTGAAACTTATTCTTCTTGGCTTCATAAAAAAGGGATTTTAGGGTTGCATGGGATTTTGAATTGTGCATGATGATCTATAGAATAGATGGGGTTTGAAGGAACTGATGTAACAGAGGGTTTTAGAGGCTAGTAGAAGCTATAGGTGATGATTCTGAAGCTATGATATGTGCTATTGAGTTTAAGCCTAGATGGGATTTGTTTGCTTCATGGAAGGTCAGTAAATTTTGTGCTTGTGTGATTGATATCTATGCTCATTTAGCCGTTTGTAGCCTGTTTCATATTTGTATTTGTACATTGTTCATATTCATTCCCTATCTGTAGTCATTTTTATGTTGTTGTCTTTGTTAATTGTCATTCAAAATGCCTTAAGAAAATAATGAGATTTATGCTTTAAGTCCTGTGTCACTGTAATGTAGTTGTCACTAAACATTGGCTAACGGGGTTTCAGCCATTACTTTGATATGTGTGTGTGTGGAATTCTCCAACATTGTTGTTTACCGACGTATTTTTGTATCCATCAACATACTCTGATGTCATCCACAAGCATGTTGATGAAGGCAATCTTATCACAGTGTCAAACTAATTGCCTCAATGCATAGGTAACTTAGAGTTTGATGTTTTTATTTTGAGTAGGAGAGTATCATATTTGTTCAATCAGAGAAGGTTTATAAATACCCTTTTATTTTATTTTATTATTTTAAGGATGATCTTTTATTGACTGTTCTACATTTTATGTTTACAATTTCACACTAATATTGGTTTGTGTGAAAATCTTCTAGTATTTACAACTTCTTGTCATGTACTTTCTTCTAGCTTTTTTTGGATTCAGCTGTTAATCAATTGTAATTAAAATTTATCATGGAAGGATGTTGGTAGAATGGGGCAACGAGCCTAAAGTACAATATAGAAAGAACTATTGACTTACCACACTATAGGTTGTTAAACAAAATCAAAGTAAATTGATAACCTTTATCTGTTTTGAGAATGATAAATTCTGTTTTGGACGAAAAACACTAAAAGGGCATTGATACCAATGAAAAACGTACGAAGTCAGATAGTAATTTTTCTGTAGTAGACATGCTTCCTACCTCCAAGCAGTTAGGGCCTTTCTGATGGGAATATTGCTTTTCTTGCAATTGCTGTGTATTTTTCTTGATCTTGAAGAAGCATGAAGTTAGCATTGCTTCTTTGTTATTGTCTTTAACTTTTTTCCATTCTTAGGATTAAGGATTTCTAACTTTCAAGCAGAGTAGCACACTATTTGTGATAACTAATGACTATAGTCCTTTAGTTGAGTAATACAGTAGTCTTCTTTTATTTGAACATAATCTTTGGACATTTTAAGAAGACAATAGGATTCCATGATCTTCTTATTGAGAAAAGTTAACACAAGCAGAAATGTCTTCAATGAATGGTTGTAATCTTTTCTCAAATAAGGGTATTTGTGTGTGACATGTATACAGGTTACAGTCTAATAAAAAGAATTGTTGTGGGTGTTAAAATACAGTGATAATGACTGTAGTGTTGATTATTCTAATGTTCAATAGGAATTAAGGAGTTGCAATTGGGGAAGTCCTTATGTATGGCGCCTTTGATATTTAATGGCCCTAAAGTTGCAGATGCGCATGTTTCTTTGTGATGCTGTTTAGTATTTTAAGTGTTGCTATCTGAAAAATACAATGTTTTTGCATCTTTTGATTTTCATGATGGAAATGATAGACTGTATGTAATTTAAAGTATTTGGTGTTATCTTTAATGTGAGTTACTAAATTCAATTGTGGATTAGTGAAACTAAATAATATGATTCTTATTCTATTAAGTGGGCATTTTCATGTGGTGGGTCTTTGTTATTGTCAAGGAAGTTAATAAGTTATTTTCTTTTTCAAGGCATATAAGCTACACTTTTGGGAGATCTAGGGTACCATGGAAAAGAAAGAACACTGCCAGGGGCTTGAAAACAACTTTATGCTACCCTTTAGGACCATGAATTAACCTTGCCTTGAGGTTAAAAATGAGATTACATCATACAAAGATACAATTATATACAGTAATGAAGATTTTCAACCAGGAGAAGGGGAAGCATATTAGCATAAACAAATTATTTTTGTATTTATTTGTATGTAAGTTTTTGGTGTTATATTATTGCAATTTTAATGTGGAAATTGTTACTATAAACCTTGATTTATTTGTTCAAATATACAAATTTTATTTTTTAGTGCTTAATAAAGAAAAAAAAAACATATAATATATTAAAATAAATTTCCTGAACTTTCCCGTGCATAGCACAGGTTAGTGACTAGTTTCGATTAGAACAATAATGTAGATTTTTTTTTTAAAAAAAAATTTATATTTTAAAAAGGCAAAAATCCAAAACTGACCCTCTAACTTTCACCTTTTTTTCATTTCAGTCCTCTAACTTTCAGTTTTATCAATTCAGTTCTCTAACTTTCATTTTTTGCCAATTCAAGACTTCGTTATTGCTGCCGTTAAACCCACTAAAACGACGCCATTTTGCATGTTGGGTTTTTTTTTTTTTAAGATTTTTCAAAAAAAAAAAAAAAACCAAAGGATCCAAATTTTCCAGCCCCACATTACCTAATAAAAATCACAATGTCAGTTTCATAGCACATCAAATTTTGAAATAGAAACACTGATCAAGGGACTGTTTGCCCCATTTCATAAATTAAACTCCACCATCAAAATTCATCAACCACAAAATCCAATAACCTAAAAGTTAAGAACTAAATTCTCACTCTCTTTTAAACCCTAGCACATTAACTTTCACTATCAATCTTGAAAATCGCTGTTGTACCTAAAGGTTCCACTTTTGGAACAAATTCACCACTGTGAGCGAGAGGATCGGTGAAAGCCTCAGGATTGGGCTTGGAGTGACTAAGATTGCCAAACTAGTTCTTCAATTTATAGCTCTGCTGCCAAGCGAGAGTGGGGCAGAGAAGCGAGAGCGATTTTCTGGTATCGGCCAAGGACTCGAGGAGCGCGTGACAGTGGTTCTCTCTCTAGGCTCGATCCAGGGTGGAGATGACCCAACCCCTGAATCCTTTGTTTTGTTTTGATTCAGGGGAAGGGGAACAACGTCGTCGTTCCCCTTATTGTGTGTGTGTGTGTGTGTGTGTGTTTTTTTTTTTCTTCATATTTTTCTTTTAATTCCGAATTAAGAAAAAAAAAAAAACCACAAGCAAAATGCATCGTGTTAATGGGTTTAACGGCAGCAGTAACGGAGACTTGAATTGACAAAAATTGAAAGTTAGAGGATTGAATTAACAAAACTGAAAGTTAAAGGACTGAAATGAAAAAAGGTGAAAGTTGGAGGCCCAGTTTTGTATTTTTTTTCCTTTTAAAAATCATCATGATGTAGATAAAATAAATAAATAAATCAGATTATTGAACCACTGCCAATTGCAATGTGCTTCTACAATATATGTCATAATGTGAAGTGATGGGATAATTGGATAGGTTACAGAATACTGAATATGGTAAAACCTTCCTGAGCCGATGCGTTCAAGTACTACTGGTATAACCATTCCAGTTTTAGGCTTTGGAATAGCTGCTTATCCTTCTGCTGAGCATAAAACCATCAAAGACTCAATTCTTCATGCATTCAAACTGGGTTATAGGCACTTTGATATAGCTATTGTGTATCAGACTGAAGAGGCTCTGGGTGAAGCAATTTCGGAAGCTCTCTCCCTTGCACTTATCAAATCCTAGGATAAGCTTTTCATCACTTCCAAGCTTTGGTGCAGTGATGCATACTCCTAACATGTCCTCCCTGCATTACAAAATACACTCAAGTAACATCATGATCAATACTTATAATTTGAGTAATGATAGTCACACTCTCATGGACTAAAATTGTGTTTTTAAAAAACAATTTCAAAATGGATTATATACGGAGTGTGAAATATTAGCAAATGTGTAATAAGATTTTCTGTTACAATTTTACACTTCACAGTTTCTCATTTGATTTCTATGAAGAAAAGTTAAGTTGGAATTCCTTGATCTTTACCTCATTCATTTGGCCAGTAAGCTTTAAACCAGGGGAAATGCGAATTCCCATTTCCAAAAGTGGATCTTCTTCCCATGGATTTTAAATCTGTATGGGAAGCCATGGAGGAGTGTTAGAAGCTCGGCTTGGCTAAACATATAGGAGTTAGCAACTTCTCTTGCAAATAGCTAGAAATCTTCCTTGCCACAGCAAAAATACCCCTGGCAATCAACCAAGTGAGTTTTGGCAATCCAAAACTCTTTTTTTACCCACTCTTCCTTGATAAAAAGAGCTGTTATATATATAAATATTTGTGTATTGCTTTGGTATGAAAGGTGGAGATGAACCTTCTTTGGCAGTAGAAAAGGCTGAGAGAGTTTTGTGAGGAAAAGGGTATACTCATTATAGCCTACTTTCCCTTGGGAGGACCCAAAGGGACACCTAGGGGAACAAACCAAGTAATGCAATGTGAGGTGCTTAAGGAGATTGCTGATGCGAAAGGAAAAAACTATTGCGCAGGTAATCTTACCTACACAATCCATTTTGCAACTAATAATCCTACCCATTATCAAGAACTTTGTGATTGGAAAAGGACTTCTTGATATTTCCAACAGAAGTGTTCAGATCCAAATCCTCTTTTCCAAAAATATTTAAAAGAAAATGGTGGTTTTTTTTTTTTTTTTTTTTTACTAAAAACTACCCACTAATGGTCCTAATTAAACAGAAAACATAGGGGTCGTAGAAAATTATTTCAATTAATGAAAAGATGGGTTAGATTAAAGCTAATGTTCCATTTTCTTCTGTTGACTGGTGGGTTTGAATTGAAGGTAGGTGCACCAATGCACTTTAAGTCTTGCTACTAGAATCACAGCCTATGTAGGTGGGTTTGTTATCAAATTCAATTTAACTTGGAATAGGAGTGATATGCTGAATTTGCCTTGAATTAGTACTCTTGTTACGTGGCAAAGGGGTTTGTACTTTACCTGGTTTTGGAATTCTACTTCACAAAGTATTTCTTAACCCACATAAACACATATAGATTATGTCTTGGCTAATTGTTGGATGTGGGCCTGATCGTGTGCATTTTCCGAAATCTTAAGTTAACATAGACTCCTAATTCAAGTTCTATGGTTAAAATGAGCAAAACATTGATCTCCTTATGTTGTTGCATCTGTAGATTTGTCTCAGATAGGCATATGAGCAAGGGGTGAGTTTTGTTATGAAGAGCTTTGGTAAAACGAGGATGGAAGAAAACTTCAACATATTTGACTGGAAGCTCAGCCCGGAGGAGTTGCAAAAGATAACTCAAATTCCACAACAGAAGGGATGGCCTGCACTGGATTTCATCGCAGATAATGGTCCTTATAAGTGCATTATGGAGCTTTGGGATGGAGAGATTTAAAGAGTTACGAAAGCAAGCAATTAATTGAGAATGTGACCTTTCAAACAAAGTTTGTATTTGAGCTTTTATGATCCTCTTTTTATTTTTTTAGTTGGTAGAGGTTAATGGAATCCTCCACATCTAAATTAGAAATACTAATAATTTGCTAATTGAGATACAAAACTCTTAATTGCAATGAATAATTTGTTTGCACTTGGAATTGTTGGAAAATGCGGCTAAATAAAGAACTTTTGATTCAACAATATAAACCCTAAAAAATTAGCAATGCCAAAAATAAATAGATAAAGTTAGAAAGATCTCACAACCTCCTAGGATTAGACTATAGTGATTTCTTCAAGTTGAACGCACACTCAAACAAGAAGAACTAAGAACATCCTTATTTATTTTGCCTTTCCTTACACCCAAACAAGTGTATAAAAATCTGTGGGAAAAGAGAAGTTACAGAGGAGCAGAGAAGTTATGGAGTGCGTTTGGAAAAGAAAAGATGTCAAGAGGGAAAATGAGGGCTGAAAGGTTTTATAAGACAAAGGAAAAGAAGGAATAGTGGGTTGGCTTCAACGGTTACTGTGCATGCCCAACAGGAACAAAATTGGACTGGATGGAAAAGCAAGGAAAAAGAAAAAAAAAAAAAAAGATACAGCCAAAGAGTGATAAAGATAAGCCTAAATCCAACCCAAGCCCAACTCTAATACCTAGCCCATAATCTTTCAAGTTACCACTTAAGGTGGATAATGGCTTATAAACACATAACATGGTTCACTTCTAACCAATGTGGGACACAAAGCACAATGCTAAGTGTTTGAAACATAACCCACACCAACTATCCCCCCACATGTTACAAACACTAAACTAGGAAAGGTAAGAAACTCAAGAAAGCATGCATCAGTAAGGTACCATAAGGTTTTAACCATACATAGGATAAAAAAATAGGAACTACTAGACAATGGTAGAGTTAGATTCTTTTAACCAAGCTATTAAATAATCAAACTTACCTGGAATATGGTTGTCCTATCCCAATGCTTTAAAAGCACTGGAATAAGGTTACTGATTTCCCTTATAGGAGAGACCTATTCCGGTGCTTTTGAAAATGTTGGCACAGGGTTAACCTATCTTGACATTTTAGAAAAGTGCTAGAATAGGACTGTCCTATTCCTTTATGATGAAGACCTATCACAACACTTTTCGAAGCGCTGGAATAGGGTCCACCTATATCTGCACTCCAAAAGTGCTAAAATAGGATTACTCCATTCCCTTATGGGAGAGACCTATCTCGGCGCTTTTGATAGCGCTAGCATAGCCAGAACCTATTGTGGTGTTTATGAAAAGCGCTGGAATAGGTCACCTATAGGGATTTGTTACTTAACAAATGACCAATACTCCCCTAAACCTAGAAAAAGACCAAAGTACCCCCCCAAAACAACGAAAAAGAGCAAAATACCCCATAAATTGAAAAGTGGCCAAAATGCCCTCGTAAACACAAAAATATGTCCAAAACACCCCTGATACCTATAAAAAGACCGATATACCCCCGAAACCTAATAAATGACTGAAATACCCCTAAAACATCAAAAATGACCCAAGCACCCCCCAAGACATAAAAAATAACCGAAGTACCCCTTGTGCTTGAAACAGACCAAAATACCCTCAATTACTTGAATAAGACCAAAATACACTTATAAGTCTGTAAATGACCAAAATGCCCTCCATAAAGTAAAAAAAAAAATGTCCAAAACACATCCAACACCCAGAAAAAGACTGATACACCCTCGAAACATTAAAAAAAAAAGACCGAAATGCCTCCTAAAAGCTAGAAAATGGCAAAAGTACCCCCCATGCCTAAAAAAGGTGAAAAACACCTCGATTACTTTAATAATACCAAAATAGCCCTATAAATCGAAAAAATGACCACAATGCCCTCATAACCACAGAAAATGTCCAAAATACACCTGATACCGAAAAAAAGACCAATGCACCACATAAAAAAAAAGAAAAAAAAAAAAAGACCGAATTACCTCTGAAACCTAAGTACTAAGCGAAACACTCTCAAAAATTTTAAAAATGACCAAACCCCCCCCCCCCCCGACCCAAAAAGTGCATAAAATTACAAAAATACCCCCCAAAACATGGAAATTGACCATAAATATCCCCCTGTGTTTAAAAAAGACCTAAATACCCTGATGAGTAAAATAAGACCAATAAACCCCTATAAATCAAAAAATGATCACAATGCCCCCGTAATCATTGGAGCTATTTGAAATACACTCAGAACCTAAAAAAAAATAACTAACACACCCCTAAAGAGTAAAAATGATTGAAGAACCTGTGAAGGCAGTGTTATAATGACAGAAAAATGAGAGAAATGTTATAGCATGACCGAAATACCCCCCAAAACATAAGAAAGATCTCATACCCTTTAAACATTTTGATAATTTATTAAGTTCCAAGGGCATTTAAGTTATGTTTTAGGCTTAGGATGTATGTGTGTAAAATTTTTTAATGCATAGGGTTATTTCGTCATTTTTTGCTTTACGGGGGTATTTGAGTCATTTTATTAGTCTTAGAGTGTATTTTTAGTCATTTTTAGGGTTTAGAGGTACTTCGGCCCTTTTCAAAGTTTCCAGGGTATTTTGGTCACCTTTTGGCTTAGGGTGTATAGTGGACATTTTTAATGCCTATGGGGTATTTGGTTCATTTTCAGTTATTGGGGTATATTAGGTAGCTGAGGCCAACAATTTGGTGGTTGGAGCCCCCGCTCTGGTGACCGGTTCTAACGATTTAGTGGTTGGAGTTGTTGTTCCGGCAATAATCATAGCCATCACTTCTATGACTGGTGCCAAGTTCCGATCATTGTGCCATTACTCCGACAACCAGTGTTGGCATTCCTATCACCAAAGGCACTATTCCGATGACTGATGCCGAAGGTCCAAAAATTGAAGTTGTCATTCCGACCACTAGTGTAAGCAATATGGTGGCCAGAGACACCATTCTGACAATTGGTGCTGGCGGTCCAATTATTGTAGAGATGGCTCTAGCGGCAGTTCGGTTGCCAAAGCCGTTGGGACCAGAGGCTCCAGTGACTGAGCCACCAATTTTGAAGTTTTGCTTGAAAATATTTTACTTTAAAACAAACAAAATGTTAAATGCAAATCAATCTAAGTAATCAACATGCACATCTATTCGAGTTGAGAATGTTAGGTTCTAAAGATTTAGGAATTTATGTATTTAGAACTCTAATTTGTATTGTTGGCAAACCATGATCAAAACAGGTTATTTAGTCTTGTTTAGACTTGCTCAAAGTTGGGTCTTTCATGTAAAGTTGGAATCGAGTGGCTGTAAGATGCATTGGTGCATTTCGGCCTGGCTCGATCGATCGAAGGAAAGACTCGATTGATCGAAGCTCGGGCAGAATGTTTTTCTGCAAAAAATTCCAGCTCAGCCCTAACTTATTAAACGTTTTGGGTTTTCTGTTTTTACCCTAGGTATATAAAGAAAAACCCTAGCCACGTTTTTAGCGTTGCTCCAGTTGAGTTGTTGCTCATACTTTCTGTTTTGTGTAAATTTCTTGTGAGATCTAGAGGAGTTTGCCTTTACACAAAGCTTAGGGTTTTCAAGGTAGAGATTACTTCAACATCTTGATGATCAACTCGGTTGCTACCATTGAAGCTTAAAGAATATCAAGCGTGGGTGCTTGTAGCTAATTGGAGAATCCAAGAAAGAAGGAGTCCGTGGATTCGGAGCTTGCACGTGGTCGTATCAATAAGTTTTATTGGTGGGTAGCATTAGGAAGTCAAGCGGGGAGCTTGTAGTCCTTCTGTATGAACTTCGATTCTTTCGCATAGTGGATTCAGGTTTACCTTGAGAATAGCTAGGTCAAATCCTCCCCAGTTTTTTACCGTGTGGTTTCCTGGGTGATCATATCTTGTGTTATTTACTTTTCTGCTACTTTATATTCTTGATATAATTGTTTGATTGTTTTAACCTAGAATTGCATAATTTGACTAAGTAACAACTTGGCTAATTATCTAGGCTTCTCAATCTGGTTGTGTTTTAAGGGGTCTAAAACCGTTCAGAGAAGTTATGGTTTTAGATACTCCCTGTACTCAAATTTGGAAAAGCTTCATAACCTGATTCTGTAACCAAATGTATTGAGTCCCATAGTATCATAAATTCATAATGATAGTGACTGATTCTCAAAAATTGGATTATGTCATAATTGTAGAGTCATAAATGACCAATCTATTACAAAAAATTGAATTTCATTTTTCTTACTAGTTCCTCAAAAAATAAAAATAAAAAGAAAAAGAAAAAGAAAAAGAAAAAAGATTACATTTGTAAATACATTGGGTTTTGGGTAGTCCACAACTACACATGAAATGGGTGGTGGTACAAGTACTGCTATAATTGGAGGTGGAGGGGTTGGGGTCTCTAATTAACCAAGATGTATTGTAGAACATTCTAGGGAGGTTACTTGGCTTAACCTTTGCATCAGTTATGTATATTAGCAAATCATGAAACCGCGTTTGCAATCGAATCATCACACGCCTTAAGCTCGCATCAACACTCTCTCTTAACCCTCCCTACACCTAAACAAACCCACTAGTCCCCATTCCCCATAAAGAAATCCTCATTTTCAATTATTTTATTATTTTATAATTTTTTATTAAATTATGAATTATACTTTTTAATTTTGACATGCTTTAATTATTTTTTTGGGGGGTAAAATCCATTAAACATCCTTGAACATCCATAACAATTTAGAACTAACCAATGTAGTCCCTAAACACTACACACCGTTTGTGCACTCTAACTTACCTACTCTCTTCTCTTTCATTTTCATGCTTCCATTCATATACCCTTCACATACCAGTAGGTAGTAGTAACATATCCAAGCAAATAAACCATAAAAATTGAAATTTCATTTCAAAGCTGAAAAACCATAAAACTTAAAATCAAAATTTTCTTTAATTCATAGCCTCATATTAGATATTTCCGTAGTCTCTCATAGTTCATTGCTGAAGCACAAAAA
This sequence comes from Quercus suber, assembly GCF_002906115.3. Classification (NCBI taxonomy): domain Eukaryota; kingdom Viridiplantae; phylum Streptophyta; class Magnoliopsida; order Fagales; family Fagaceae; genus Quercus; species Quercus suber. The sequence continues at coordinate 149,436 of NW_027070271.1, forward strand.
AACATTTTTTTTCCCTCCACAAATTTTGAACCATCAAAAGCCCATTTACTTCGTAAACCATTTCTCTCTCATTCTTATTTCCCACACTTTATTTTGTTTATGCTAAAACCTCGTCTAGTTGTTGAGAAAGAAAAGAAGCCCAATACCTCCAATCTTCATTTCATTTCATTTCATTGCTTTTGTTGTGTTGATACTCGTTTTTGCAAATTCATATCCAAAAGCTCATGAGGAGGAATGCAAGGTCCAAAGGCCCACCAAGAAAACTATGAAACAAAACCCTAGACTTATGCTTGGGCAGAGAAAAAAATGCATGGGAAAGTGATCTGCTACAGAATACAAATCTTTTGCAAATTACAGATTTCTTGCAGAATACAGATCTTCTGTAAAATGACTTTTTCATACTAAGGCAAATTGGGTCCAAGACCCTTTTGATCCAATAAAGAGTTTTTTGCCCATAAAGGCCCAAATCCTTTTGTATAAAAGGATAGAAGTCAAACCCATCCTATGAAGATGCAATAAAAAGAGATAAGGATGAACTCCAAATTCTACAAGACAAACACGGTGAAATAATGCGAAGCCATAGTGGCAGAAATAAGACAAAGTCATAGCGGCAGGAAACGTGTGAAAGAGAAAAAAGCCAAACCAAAAGAAGAGACAAGTGGAGCAAGGTTGGGGGCTTCGTTGTCCTGCAACCTAGCCAATGTGGGAGAGGCAAAGCCCATGGCTAAAGAGAAATAGAGGGTGTGGTTTGGTGGAGGGGGGAAAAGGACCTAGATTTGGTATCCCATCGAAACCACTTTTAGGAATATGCTTTACTAGGAAAGCATCGTTACCAAAAATAGGAAGAAGGTAAGTGGGAACCATCTGATGCATGCTAGAGAGTGTAGACAAAGAGAATTAATGGAGGACTTCACCGTTTTTGGAAAAGAGATGTGAGGTGGCACCATGGCATATTGGTCTTTACCCAAAATGGGGTGACCATTTGTCATAAGAGGCTGAAACTCCTTAGTGGGAGTGAACCTACTGGTACACGGTTAGAAGGTAATGGCTAGTACATTGTAGGTGTTGGCTAAATGCTTGCAGCAGACAAAATGATTGGTGAAAACAAGGGTAAAGAAGGAAAACCACTTAGGCTTGATCTTAGGTATAAAAGGAACAATACCCATGAATATGGGAACAACAAGAACAATAGGAGGAATAACATGAAAACCAAGGAAAAACGTATGAAAGAAATTTAAATAGTGAGTTGAAAATGAAAGAAGAGAGAAAAGAGAAATAATGTGAAATTTGAGAGAAGGGAGAAAGTAGAGAATACACGACAGAATTAGCATGCATAACTAAGAATCCTTTCCCTCTCTAAAAAAACACCAAAGTACACTCTTTGCAATCTCCAAAGGATGACTATTCTGTCTCACATTCCAAACCACATAACTTTATAGCCTTATTTGGTAATAAGGTTGTGTGAGTTGGGATTGAGATCTTTTTAGTCAATATCTAGTTGTGAATACTCTTTACCCATGATTATATCTGTTGAAGCTTTCATTATTTCTTTGGTTACTACGCACGTTACTTTTAATAAGAACTAATCATTATTCTTCCATATATGTGTGTGTGTGTGTGTGTGTGTGTGTGTGAGTGAATTCATATAAGTATATACACTAATATATGTATGTATGTATTTGATATACAAACCCTTGTAAACTAACATTTGCTTGCTGGGTATTATCTTTGAGTTTTAGAGTTGTTTATGTGCATGAAGTGGAGAAATATTTCTGCAACAGAAAATGGAGAAAGGTCACTCACGTTGCAGAAAAGTGTAGAAAACTTTACTGCACATTAGAAAGTTAAAAAAAAGTTAGTTTCGCAGTAGAAACTAGAGAAATGTTCTATTTGCAGTAAAAACAGAGAATAAGCCCAATTTGCAACGTCGTCCCCTGGACTTTGGACTCAATGTTTACGCACAAACTAGTAGTAGCAGAATGGGATCTTGGAGCCCATTCTGCAGGAGCGTCAGTCCTAACTTCCTTCTCAGAAAAAGACTAGACTAAACGTTATCTATTAGCATCAAGACATGTTTTTAAGGTATAAGAAGTATAAAACCACTCCCAACATGGGGAAAAACACAAGAAATATGGATCAAGGGGCATAAATCAACCAAATTGAATATGTAAGTTGTATAGCTAATTTAATAACAGAAACAATAAAAATTGTGGATAACGTTAAAATTTTGAGCTTTGTAAATTTTTTCAACTATCTTTGCCGTTTCTCTTTTTTGGTTCTTACTGGGATAAAGCTAAAAACAGGAAAAACTTGTTGGATACCTCTTGAGCCGGAGGTCATGCACACCTCTCTTAGGTCTATAACGTGTCATGATCTTAATGTTTCTTTCTTCTTCAATCGTAGAGATTTGTGTGCTTCAGTGTCAATGAAGATCAGAGGTTAAGTGACAATTTTAAGAAAAACTAGAATTTTGGGTTTTGGATTTTTTCAGCTCTGAACTGAAATTTTAGTTTTTATGGTACTTGTTTTGAGTTCATTAATGATATGTTGTTGCTACCAAGTTTGCGAAGGGTGAATGAATGAATGGTAGTGTGAAAACAAAAGAGAAGAGAGGAGGTAAGTTAGAGTGCGCAAACGGTGTTACAAATTGTTGGTGTTTATGGACTATATTGGTTATTTTTGAAATTTTATGGATGTGCTTGGCATTGCCATAATTCTCAAGAGTGTTTAATGGATTTTACCCCTTTTTTTTTCTTTAAATTTTTGTTTTGGTTGTTTTATAGTTTATGTATTTTTATTTATGTTAGTCCATTTTAAATATAGTCATTGCTAATTTATATCATCTTGTCAAAAATTTTGCAGTTCAACTTAAATAATTAAGACATCTAATATAAAAATTTCATTAAATAATGTATAATATTTTTCATTCCATTTATATTGCAGAGTTAAATCCATAAAAATGTTTAATTATTTTCTTTGGATGGAAGGACTGTAGTCACTATACTGAAAATAGATGTAAGATAAAACCTAGCATAAGCATCCACTAAAAAAAAAAAAAAAAGACAAAAGACAAAGACAAGGCACCACGTGTAACCAAATCATTTCCCAACGCATGATAATTTGGCTTTGTAAAAGCAGTGGAGGTGCACAGAGAGTGATTGTCGAAATTAAGCAAAAGCATTTTTGATTGGAAAGTCAACGGCAACGATGAGCTGCGGCACCGACGACATATTGGAGTTGATTCGAGAGAAGCTACTGGTGTTGTCGTTCTCATCAGTGGTGTGCGAAGCAAAACTTGGAACAAAGTTTGCAATCGCATCCTCTCTTCCTCGAAGCTCTCTTCCGCTCTTTCTTACACTTTCAACCCCTCCACCTATGTACTCACTCATACTCTACTCATAATCATAATAATTTTTTACTATTTTATTCAAATCATATATAGCATTACTGGGTTGGTTTGGTTCAATTATTAGAATTAATAACATAATATCTGTCTTTAATTTTGATAGATTGATGGTGTGCAAGAGGTTCTTCATAAGGTGCTCTCCAAGCCGATTTGACCTCATTTTGCTATTGCAAGTATAGGCTACAAACACAAATATGTCGAGGCTTTTAAGCTTGTATGTTTCATCTTAATCCTACTTTTTTTTTCTTATTTTCTTTTTTAGGAATCTAATCTTACTTTTATTCCAAGTATTATTATTAGGCTGAATTCAGTTTTATCTCTTGCCTTGTACTTCACTAATGAAATTATTACTCTTTAAACTTTAATGATTGTTACTCACTTTGTAAAATTAAACTACACCATTTAATTGATATTTTTGTTCGATGAGTATTATTTTCTAAAAATGTTGAAACTACTTTATTTGCAAACAAATTTGGACAAAATGATCAAGATTGGCTCATTTTGACTTGATTAACAATTCAACTTTAAGGACTAATTTGACAATTGAAGAAAAATTAAGTGATTAAATCGGTTATTATTATTATTATTAATTGTAAGTTGGATTTTTGTTACTCAAATTGAAAAATTTGCAATTTTATCTTTGAAATTTATATTTACAAAAGTGATTTTAGAGATATTATAAATTTTACTACATAAGCCTTAAAAACAAACAAATAGATCAATTTTTGAACAAATAACAAAAAAATAATAATAATTAAGAAATTTATTTATTATGTTGTTGATACAGTACCAATCATATTCATTCTCATCTCAATTTGTAATTTTTGATAGTAATATTAGTAGTAGTTTTAGTATTTCAACAATGCTAGAGCCAAAAACTTTTCACATTTTTATAGGGTAATGCTATTGATAAGTGTGATATGACAAATTTTACATAACCTTAGAGCATTCTCATTAGGTGTTGTATCCCAAATGCCATTTTCACACATAAAAACCTACATTTTCTATTTTAACACACCACTTTACAATACACCATTCATCAGATATTCTACCCTTCCCTTCAACACATTAAAAATAATATATACAACACATTAAAATAATCTAAAAAGAACTCCTACACATTAAAACCCCACCACCCACAGATAACCCCACCACAGCCCATAACTAACAAGCACCCCACAAAATCAACCACCGACCACCAATATCAACCACTACTACCAAAAAAAAAAAAACTCAAGCAAACACCACAACCAATATTAGCCCACTGCAACACCACAACCAATATCAGTCCCTGCACACACACACAGACACACAAAACACAACAACAACAACCACCACGATCGAGATCTTGAGGAGAGGAGGTTGGGTGAATCGGTGGTAGCTTAGGGAGAGGAGGTTTGTCGATTAACAACAACTGGGTGAGGATGGCGGCTTGGTGAAAGTCATTTGGTGAGACTAGGGGTGATGTTGAGACTGAGATCGGTGGCGGCGTTGGCCATGCAATTGGCAGTAAATCCCTAATTCATTCACCCGATTAAATCAAGTTAAGTGGTGGATCATCCCTAATACTAGGGGTATCAAATTGGTGGGTTTGGGGTGGGCAATTGGTTTGGGTAAAACTCATTTACTCATTTAGTACCCATATAACTAATTACTTCTAACCCAAACCCAACCCAACCCAATTACCTAATAAAATTTCTAAAATGCCCCTTAAACTTGAAAAGGAATGAAGTACTCCTAAAGTACTTTAAAATTTCCAAAATACCCTCCAAACCTAAAGAAAGACCAAATATGCTAAAAATAACCACTTAAAATTACCAAAATACTCGCAAAACTCAAAAAATGACCAAAATACCTCTAAAACCTAAAAATTGACCAAAATACCCCCCTAAACAAAAAAAAAATGACATAAATACTTCTCAAAACCTAAAAAGTAATAGAAATACCCCCCAAAAACAAAATAAATTTACCAAATACCCTCGAAACCTAAAAAATGAGCAAAATATTGGTGGGTTTCATTATTTGCTATTGTAAAGTAGACAAGCATGCTGTCTATGCTAATTTTGGGCAATTTTGGTAGAATTTATTAGACTTTTTCCCCCTTACTAACAGAAGTATTCATTTTGGTTACATGATAAGATGAACATATTTCAGGTGGCTGACAACATGCCATTTAAAGCAAAGAAGTTAAGATGATATACAAAAGTAAAATAATTCTAGCTTATATAATAACAAACAATAATTAATTAGTGGAGGAGAAAGCACAAAAACTAATAATAGTATAGAAGTTGAAGTATACACAGGAGAGTTCTTAGCAACATTGCATTAAATTAGTTAATATTAGTTGAGTAGTTTCAATGGTGTGGAGCTTAGGTATTGAAGTATAAATAGTTTCAAACCAAATGGGGTTACCATCATTTCATACAACAAATTGGCAATAGAAAGAAATTAAAGAACAATAAGATGGGAAAGAATTTAAGCATTGCAACAATTTCCTTGCTATTGGTGTTGGCATCCACCAAAGCCCAGCAGGTCTTTGATGTTAAATCATATGGAGCACAACCTAATGCTGATATAACCCAGGTATAAATACGTAATTGACAAGAAGAGTGTGTTCTAGTTAACATAACTAGTAAAGCCTTTTAACTTTGAACAAGAGAACTTAGGTTCAAACTTCGTTTACACTAGAAACTTATCGATGTCATGACCAAATGATAAAACATTAACATAACTTGATTTTTTTTTTGTGTTTTTTTTTTTTTTTTTTTTTTTTTTTTTTTTTTTTTTTTTTATAATGTGTTTAGGCTTTGACAAAAGCTTGGAAAGCAGCGTGCGCAGTAGCAGGAAGTAAAGTTGTGATTTCAGCAGGGGTATACAAACTAGGTTTAGTGACTTTGTTGGGTCCATGCAAAGGTGCTATTGAGTTTAACCTTCAGGGAACCCTACAGGCCCATCAGATGTTGCCTCCTTCAACGGTAAAGATGGTTGGGTTGTTTTTGAACGTATCGACGGTCTCACTGTGTCAGGTGGTGGAGTTTTTGATGGCAAAGGACAACAAGCATGGCAAAAAAATGAGTGTAACGAAAACAAAAACTGCAACGTACATCCTATTGTAAGATTTCAATCTTAATTAATTAGCATTTATATTCCATCTTTTCTATGTAGATATACATAGACACTACAACTTTACAAAATTTACCCGTTAAAAAAAAAAATTCAAACATTTATATGTTAAATGATGTTTTACTCATAATTTGACAAGTTTTGTATAGTGATGTGCCACACCTGAAAAAAGAATTAGTTTTGTATAACATTTTAATTTATCTAACTTCTAAACATGAACAGAATATAAGGTTCGACTACGTCACAAATTCAAAAGTCCAAGACATTACATCGAAGGATAGCAAATTTTTCCACATCAACCTTTTGGAATGCAAGAAGTTGCAATTCCAACATGTTACCATAACTGCACCCGCAGATAGCCCCAACACCGATGGAATCCACGTGGCACGTTCATCTCAGATCACCATTACCAATGCTAATATTGGAACAGGTGATGATTGCATCTCCATTGGTGATGGAACCCAAGATATTACTGTTAACCAAGTAAGTTGTGGACCTGGCCATGGTATCAGCATTGGAAGTCTTGGAAAGTACCAGAATGAAGAACCTGTTTCAGGAATCAGAGTCACTGGTGCCACACTTAGCAATACAGATAATGGTGTTAGAATCAAAACATGGCCTGCTTCCCTTCTGGAGTTGCTTCTAATATACATTTTGAGGATGTTGTCATGAACAATGTTGCAAATCCTATCATCATTGATCAAAACTACTGCCCAGACAGTCAATGCTCAAACCAGGTTATTATAAACATCACAAATATATACACAAATTTTGATGTTAAAAAAAAGTAAAAGCAATTACAAATACTAATATCGAATTCTTGGGTGCGCTTTTATGTTTTGTTTTCAGTCTCCCTCTAAAGTTAAGATTAGCAATGTTAGCTTCAAGAAAATTAAAGGCACTTCTTCAACAAAGGAAGCTGTGAATCTTATTTGCAGTAAGAGTGTACCATGCCAACAAGTGGTGCTTTCTGACATTGATCTTGCGTACAAGGGAGGTGGAGGATCTACTACTTCCACTTGTGCTAACGTCCAGCCTGCAGTTTCAGGCAAGCAGAACCCTCCTGCTTGTACCAACAAACATTAATGAAATACTTCCCAAGTTGTTAAAACTAATGCAGAATGAACAAATACAATTTGCAGATAGGTTATCAGGGTTTAATTCTAAATAAAATCCCATCTAACATGTTCCCTTTTTTCTTTATTTAAATGAAATTGGGGAACTTTTTTAGTTGTTTAAGTTCAGCCTTTTGTTGAAATCTGCTATGATTTGTAGTCTTGTTGTAGATAGTAATTGTTCTATTATTGCAATTGAGATCATTCTTAATAAAAATCAAAAAAATTATTCAACTCTTACTAAATGCTTTTTATTCTTGAGTAATTACCAATATTGTTAAGCATCTACTACCAATCCAATTTAGTACACAATCGAGTAAGTAAACAAAAACAAAATGAGCAAAATTTTAGGTTTCGATGGAATTTTGATTGTTTTTTAGGTTCCAGCGGTATTTTGGTCATTTTTGGGTTTTAGAGGTATTTTGTTCATTTTTTAGGTTTAGGGGGTACTTTGGTTTTTTTTTAGGTTTCGAGGGTATTTCGGTAATATTGATGGGTTTAGGGAGTATTTTGGTCATTTTAATGTTTTAGAGGCATTTTGGTAATTTTTTAGATTTAGGGGGTATTTTGGTCATTTTAAGATTTTAGGGGGTATTTATGTCATTTTAAGGTTTAGGAGGTATTTTGGTAATTTTGGAGGTTTTATGGGTATTTTGGTCTTTTTAGTGGTTTCGGAATGCTTTAGAGTTTGGTGATTTGTAGAAATGATATTTGGGCTTAATTGGGTACCTAGTTAAAACCCAATTAACATTAGTTATAATTAGGTTACTACCCATTTAACCCAATTAATAATTGGGTGCATTTAGGTCGTATTTAAGTTGGTGGGTTTGCATGGAAAATGGGCATGAGTTGATTTTGCCAACTCAACTCGACCCATGGACAGCCCTGGGCATTACCAGCATCAACCAAAACCAAAAGCCCATTCAATTGTGCCCATTCAATTGTATCTCTTTCACAGAGTCACTAAATTACATGCCAATCCTCTTTAAAAAAATATTTTGAGGCTACTAGATTTATCCATTTAGCTTGGTAATCACACACCCAACACGTATCTATAGTACTATTTAAGGGTATTACCCTATTTGGATCGTCCATTTAGATGCTCAAAATACTCTCAAATTCATCTGTTTCTAAGGCTTAAATCATAGGGTTAGACATGTAAAATTAGTATTTCAAAAATTCCTAATTTTTAGCTAAATTAAAAAAAAAAAAAAAAAAAAATCTCCTAGCTCCACATTTCTCTCTCACGTTAGTTGTCAAGTACTAATACAACTTCTTCTTTTAGAAAATAAAATAAAATAAAATAAAAAGTTTTTTCCTTTTTCAACAAACGTACCTTTTTCTTTTATCACTAAACTGTTTTTATCCCCCCTCCACATTTCTCTCTCGCATTAGTAGTCAAGTACTAATACAACTTCTTCTTAAAATAAAAAATAAAATAAAACTCCCATGAGTAAAACATGTAAACCCAAAAAATAAAAAATGAAAAGTATCATCGCACGTGCAAAGGGCATTTTGATCAAGCTTATGAGAATCATTTCTAACTTAAAGAGTAAAGACTAAAAGCTAGGCCAAGAACCCTACCATTTCAGTAAATCGCATGCTAGTGTTCTCATATTCCATAAGTATTAAGAACATCAGGTGATATAACTCGAATAGAAACAGCATCACTAGCACTGCTACCACAAAGACACCATGCTTAAGAGGCTTACTGCTAGAATTTCTAACCTAAGAACATCTTTAATAGGTTCCTAAGTGCCTACAGTAGTCTTACAAAATATTCAGACAATTAGAATATTCATATAAACTGAAAAATAACACGAGTTTGCAGTAAGGTTCTACTAGACAAGCCAAAAGTCACAGATTATGAGAGGATTTACAATTCCCTACATTGTAAGAACAATATTTCTTAAAAAATTTTTTGTATAAAGATCCTTTAAAGCTCTTGATCTGGACAATATTTAAGCAACAACACCGAAAAGAAATTGGAAGCTCTCCAAGATTTCTGCGTTCTCATTAAAATATTTCTCTAGCCCTATTTCCTCTGCCTTTAGAGTTTCTTTATCCGTAGCAATCCTAAAGTTTTCAGTTATCAAAGACTTTTAGGCAATGCCTCCAACAAAGAACTGGAAGGAGTTTGCAACAGCTAGGCTTTTCCCCTCTAAGAATAGGCTTTTCATAGGAGAATTGAAATTAAGTAAAAAGTTGGTAACACTATCAAAATGCTAAAAAAAAAAGGTTTAAGAGATTGGATGTAGTTAAATTAGTCTACTTTTGTGACAAAATGAATCATATTTATCAAATTATGAAGCAGTGAAGGTTATTGGGAAATGTTTATTTTTATAAATACACTCCTTTAAAATACCATGATTATAACTTTTAGAATCTACTCCAAGAAACTAGCAAATTAGTTATAATAAGAGATATACAGGACATATACAAACTTCCAAGATAGTAAGGAAAATGATAGAAGTCTCATCATCACAACCTTCTTTTGCTCTAGATATTTGGTAGTTTCAATGATATGATTTAGAGTAGCAGTGCATTCTAAGCCTAACAAATAAGGTGGTTCAGAAGAGCTGGTGATACTAAGCCAAAACCCAACTTAAAGGTGGTTCAGAAGTAGACTATCTGCACGGAAGAACCATGTTTCTAAGAGAGTCATGGCAATAGAAGGGGCTATAGCTCTTACCAAGCCAAGACGTTGGTTGTTGAGGATATGATAGAATTTAAGACCAATAGCCGATAGTATAGTTGAGTGGAGGAACCATTCCTTAATGACATGTTATTATCAACTCTACACTTAAAATTTTTTATTTCCATCATTCTTTACTCAAACTGCCGTTTACATGTCTTTTATTTACCCACCTATGCTCGAACAAGCCATAATTTCCTATCCCCAGAAAAGGGGGGAGGGGGGGAAGGAAGAAGAAACACTTGTGGGATGATAGATTTACATATTATTTGAAACCTTTCTTAGCATCAAGTTTTGCTAGCCTTACAAGCTTTTTTTAGTACTACTGCTACTACTACTACTACATTTTTCTATGATGTCCTACCAAAAATAATTGCTAATTTATCTTGACATTACTTGTGGCTTTTACCCTAAATGTACAAACAAATATGAATCAATATGTTGTCACAGAGTGCTTTTGTATAACATAATAGAAAAAAATTATGTGCATGAAGCCATGAAAGTCTACCCTGTTAGGACATATGTGGTTCAATGATAAGAACATATGTCACTATTTTATGTAATTGGATAATCCTTTGACAAGATGTGTTTAATGCTTCAAGAAACAAGGTTTCAAGATCAAGTGTTAAAGCTATGCAAGTCTGTCTAGTCTGTCCAAGAATCAAGTGATGAAGTGCCAGATTTTAAAGCTCGACAACTAGCATCTATCGAGGTTTAAAAGCTGCTAAAGCCTGTGGCTTGACAACTAGCTCGATAGATGGCTATCTATCGAGGTTTATGAAACTCAGTTTTTCAAAGCTGTTTTTCATCCAATCCGTGAATGTATGTTTGTGCTTTCTTTTCTCAAACCCTAAACATATATAAGGATTATTTTAAGGGTCGAAAAAGGTTACAAACAGTTGCACAAGAGCACAATTTCACAAGTGAAGAAAAGTGTAACCGGAAACCTAGTTTGCCCTAGTTCTTCTTCCTCTTCAAGAAGCTGCTGTGTTTGTACACCATAGGATTTTGTGACCAAGAAACTTCATCATGTGATGAACTGAAGAACTTTGCAGCCAACATCCTTCTCAAGTTGGTGATCAAGTCGCATACTGAGATCTGCGTAATTAGTTAGTCACGTACTGGGAGCCATGCATTGAAAATGAGAAATTATCACTACAGAACAAGTCCAATTGGGTATTGAGGTAAGGATTCAACTATAGGTTGGTATAAGGTATTGGGATTCCTTTACTTGTAAATGCTTGTTTTGATAATAGTGGATTCTCGGGAGTGGTGACCTTAAAATCACTCAATGGGATTTTTGCCATATAAGTTTTCCCTATTCTTAAACAAATCACCGTGTCAATTTAATTTTTTTTGCATTTAGTTTAATTGGTGATTTGTTTGTGCTGCCACGTATTTTGCAAGTTAATTTGATTAATTAATAAACTTAGCTAATTAATTAATTAATATATCATAAGGGTCAATACATTCTTGGTCTGTCAACAAGAAATACATGTGCTAATGTATGCTCACTAAACTGTCTTAACTTTTTTTTTTGAAACATAAAATTGGTTAAACTTGTTGTGTGTGTGTGTGTGTGTGTGTGTGTGTTTTGGATCTAAATGCTTTACATTTTTCTTGATGAGAGATGTTTTTGAGAGCTTAAAATGATGTTTGGATCTTTGGTTGAGTAGCATGTTTGATTGGATTCATGTCTGTGTTTTTCTCTTCTTTGAAAAATTGTTTTTGAGCAATCTTGATAGCTTCTCGACACCTCTTGACAACTAGGCTATCTATCGAGCCTCTTGAGCTTTTCTTCTTGATAGATGTTATTGCAATTTTGATCCATCAAGGTTTTTGAGAATCAAGCTCAATAGCTACTTAACAGCTTCTTAATCCATCGAGAAAGTTTTTGTATGCTCGATAGATTTTCGATAGTTGCTTGATCCATCAAGGTCACTTTGCTGTGGACACCTCTCGATAGCTCCTCGATAGCTCCTTTTGGCAAATTTTAATTCTTGACAGCTCTCAACACCTCTCGATCCATCAAGATTCGTGGATTTCTATACCTAGCTTTAACGCGATTTCCATTTCATTTTTCTCAATCTCTCTTGATTCTTTCTGACTCTTCACCTTCCTAACACTTCTCTCTCACTCCAAACCTCATTCCCAAGTGATTTTTGGACTAGATTGATTCTTCCTTCACTGGTAAGATCTTGTTTTCCCTCTTTTTCATGCATTTCATTCATATAGATCTAGGTTTTGGGGTTTTTGAAGAATTTTGGGGTTTTTCAAAATTGATGAGGTTTTTGCAAAATTTTTGGGATGAGTTTTTTTTTTTTTTTTTAAAATGATCCTAAATGTTCATGCATTGCATCACATTTGCATTTTAACAATGTTTCATGCATTATAGATGTGTGCTTAATATATTGAAATCATGTGTGCGGATTGGATTGGGCTAAGCCCATGATATTTTTTCTTTTGCATGTCACATGTTCATGCATACGTATCTTCATTTATCTTTATTTTGATATTGATCAGTGTTTGTGCTTTTCTGCGTGTCTCTGTGTCTCTCTTTTCCTTTCTCTTTCTTTCGGTTAGTTGCTTCATGGCACCTAAATGAAAATCTACTCCGTCCCGGAACCCTTTTCATTTTGGGGCATCTTCTTCTTCTTCCCCCACTAATTTTACTCCATCTCACATCCAGTTCCATGATGATAAAGCACATAAGGAATTTTCAGAGAACTTCTCACGACACAGCATTCATTCAAAACGCTAAGTCGTTCTATCAGACTTCTCCAAAACTAACCTTCCCACTGTCATCTACAGTAAGGGTTGGGATTCACTGTGTGGAATTTCAGTCACCACAATAAGAGTCTCAACTAACCTTGTAGTCTTATCTAGTTTGACTAATAGATCAGCTTTTTCAGTTTTTACCTCATTAAACTCTTTCCTACAAAGATGAGAAGTCTTTTTAGTTTTTTTGGATCTTTTGATTTGCCTTTGAATTATTGTTATATATTACTAAAAACTTGGATTTGTGTATAAACACAAGAGCTTGTTTAGACCCCCAAATTAAAATTACGGCTAGATTGCTTTTACTCTAACTTATCTAAGTGCAAAACAAGAGTAAAAGAAGTGCAATCATCGAAACTACTCTAGTGTATATACATGAACAATAAACAATAAAAGAAAAGCATAAGAGTAAGGGAAGAAAGATGCAAACACAAAATCAGACAAAGACATGTTATCAAAAAGGAAACCGAAGAACTCGGCAAAAAACCTCTCCGCGACCCTCCAAGTCAAAATTGATCCTCTAGAGAATAAAGTTGGAGTACACGAATAACAAAAGACCCTCCAAGCTTAGTCTACCCAATGTACTTAAGCCTTCCAAGCTCCTGCCACCAACGAACTTCTCAAAGTCATGTCTTCTCTAGCTTTCCAGATCCTGTAATACACTTGATTGTATCTGTCAAGCCCCACCAGCTTCTTTTGGAAAATCCCCAAAGCTTTTCAAGCTCTAAAACACTCTCTACACTCTAAAAAGGTGTAGGTTGTGTTTGGGTACAAATCTCCTTTCAGGGTATGGCAATGGGAGAGGGAAGGAGAAGATGCTACAATGATTTCTCACTGAGGATGAGTAGCTCTCTCTCTCTAAAAGGTGGGTGTGTGTGTTGTAGAAAACCTATCTAGGGTTTTTCTCTTTGAACGTCCTCTCATACTTTTGTGGGTAATGAGGGTATATATAGTATGGTTGAAGGATAAGAAAGTCACTCTTAAAATCCTCTAGACAAAATGTTTCACGAGTACCTCATGGGAAGGCCTTACCCACGAGACACTCGCGAAACTAACAGTCTAGCACAAATCTTCAGCTTCCAGTTATGTGCTTCTCACGTGGCTCTTATGCGGGTAGGCTTCTAGTGAGACACCCGCGAAATCCACTTGTTCATCCAACACCTGCTCGATTTTTCACCAACTTAATACTAAACCCAATACAATAAAATCCCACAAAATACAATGAACAAAATTAAAGCAATTACAACATTTTTTGTTATGGAATAAAGCCAACATAAAATATAGTTGTAAATCATAACTTTACAATTACGTTCTTCTAGAGGATTATAGACTTCACGATGAATTAGGTATATAAATTCAAATGAACAGGATTATATTGAAATTTTTAATATATAGGATCCAACCACCACATCAAGATTATTGGCCAAAAAGACCTAATTAGCTGCGTTGCGAGTTGGGAAAAAGCCCAATATTTATATTTATGGGAAAAATACCAAATATATCCTATGTTAACTAGCTACGTTGTGAGTTGCTACTTGTTGTCCAACCTCCATTCCTCTCTACTATACCAGAGACCATTGTTAATTCTCTCTCTCTCTCTCTCTCTCTCTCTCTCTCTGTGTTAAAATTTCAAAGTTTACAAGTTTTAAGTTATTGGAGTGAAAGACCTTTTTGCTAAAGTACTGAAGGATACCTTGGTATTTGTGTTTTATTAATGAGACATTTTGATTATTTTAATGCTTATCTAATATGTCCAGTTGGTTGTTCTTTTGAACACTTACAACAAAGATGCTAAAATAACTCAAAAATTATTTTAGCAACTCAACCACACAAAAAAAACCCTAAACCCTAAAAGTTTTTGCTATATTTTACCTTATGCTACAATGAGCTGTTATTGATAACAAGTCATTGTATCACGAAGGTAAACACAAAAACAATTTTTTATTCACTAACAACTCTTTTTTTTCGTCTTCAGTCTCTTCTCTCTTCTCTCTTCGCTCACTCTTATGCCTTTGTTTGTGCGTGGTGGTTCGGCGATTGTGGTTAAGAGGCATGAAGGTAGTTTGACAATTGTGGTCAAGAGGCACAGTGGTAGTTTGACGATTGTGGTCATGAGGCACAGTGGTGATGTGGGCCTAAGTTGGTGGGTTTCATGCGTCTTGGTGGTGGTTGTGGTTCGGCGATTCGTGGGTCTGATTTGGTGGGTGAGTGGGTCTTGTTTGTTTGTATTGGTTCTAATGGGCCTTGGTTGTTTGTATTGGTGCTGCCTCAGCGACGGTGATGATGGGTCTTGGTGATGTAGTTGATGGGTCTCAATGGTGTTTTTGATGGGTTTGGTGGCACGGTGGTTGTTGATGGGTTGCTAGGTTGTTGATGGATTTTTGGATTGTCAGTGGTTGTTGTGAAGTGAAAGAGGAAGGTGGGGTGACAGTAAAGGTTTTTTTTTTTTTTTTTTTTTTTTTTTATTTTTTTTAATTTTTAAATTTTTTTTTTTTTAATAAATGATCTTAAATGTTCATGCATTGCATCACATTTGCATTTTAACAATGTTTCATGCATTATAGACATGTGCTTAATATGTTGAAATCATGTGTGCTGATAGGATTGGATTGGGCTAAGCCCATGATGTTTTTTTTTTTTGCATGTCATATGTTCATGCATTTTTCATGCATATGTATCGTCATTTATCTTTATTTTGATATTGATCAGTGTTTGTGCTTTTCTGCATGTCTCTCTCTCTCTGTTCCTTTCTCTTTCTTTCGGTTAGCTGCTCCATGGCACCTAAACGAAAATCTACTCCATCCCAGAACCCTCTTTATTCTGGGGTATCTTCTTTTTCTTCCCTCACTGATTCTACTCCATCTCACGTCCGGTTCCATGATGATAAAGCACATAAGGAACCTTTAGAGAACTTATCACGACACGACATTCATCCCGAAAGCCAAGTTGTTCTGTCAGACTTTTCCAAAACTGACCTTCCCACTGTCATCTACAGTAGGGTTTGGGAGTCACTATGTGGCATTCCAATCACCATAATAAAAGTCTCAACTAACCTTGTAGTCTCATCTAGTTTGACTAATAGATCAACTTTTTCAATTTTTACCTCATTAAGCAATTTTCTACAAAGATGAGATGTTTTTTTAGATTTAATAAATTTAGTGCATAGCTTATCATAGGCTTCCTAAGGAGTTAAGTTCTTGAGTACTTCCTCATTAGAAGAATCCTCACTGTCACTAACACTCTCCACAATCATCTTATCGATTGAGGCAACAAAGGCCATAACATGACTACATGCACCCACATACTCATCAAAAGAGTCATTCTTAGTATCACTCCAAGTAGCAACCAACCCTTTATCTTTTGACTCCATGGTCTTTTCCTTCATGAGGTAGTTTGGACACTCTATCCTCATATGACCAAAACCTTTGCACTCGTGGCAGTGGATGATGGGTTCCTCATTCTTGTCCTTCCTTAAGGATTTAGATTTCCTAGGAGGTTTTCCCTTATCCTTTTTCCTAAATTGAAGAAGCTTGATAATCTCATCAATTATGAAGGTTATACCCTCATGCTCATCACTATCTTCATATTCATCCTCAGTGCTCAATCTCTTCCTTTATACCCTTAAGAGCCAAGTTTTTACTCTTTCCACATTTTCCCATTAAACCTAATCCCATCTCATAGGTTTGAAGGTTCCCTACAGGCTTAGTCAAATGAATTTGATCAAATTCCTTTGCTTCTTCAATGGCAATGATCTTGGCTTGGAATCTTTCAAGTAAGGACCTAAGGATTTTCCTAACAATTTTGGATTCTGCTATAAATTCTCCAAGGTTGAAAGCAGAATTCACAATATCCTTGAGTTTAGCATAGAACTCATTAAAGGTCTCATCCTTCTCCATCCTTATTTCTTCAAAACTACTAGTGAGTCTTTAAAGCTTCATAGTCTTTACTGCCTTGGTACCTTCATAGGTGGTCTCAAGAATGGTCCATGCTTCCTTGGCAACTTCCATGGATGATATTTTCTTGAATTCCTCATTGGTCACCCCACAAAACAAAGCATTCGAGGCCCTACTGCTGAAATTTGCCACTATGATTGTTGCATCAACCCAATCCATTGACGCTTCCTTTGGCTTAATCCAGCCAACTTCAACAACTTGCCATACCTGTTCACCTAGGGCCTACAAAGAAACTTTCATATGAACTTTCCAGTACGCATAATTTGTTCCATCAAATAAAGGAGGAATCAAAAGAAATTGTCCATGATCCATGACAATAGAGGTCAAGGGTCACACTCAAGAAATTAATCCAATCAAAGTGAACCCGCTCTGATACTACTTGTTGGGAAATTTAGACCCCGGTTGATAGAGTTAACAAGTTTTGAATCCAAGTTGTTAATTAGTTTTATTATGAATAAAAATTGTTAAAACAAACAAACATCATTATCATGTCAATAATGAATGCAGCGGAAAAGTAAATAAGACAGGGTTAGTTTCGTAGTAAAAAACCTAGGGGGAAACCTTCCTGAAAAGCAATCCACTATAGTAAAGAGAAGTTTCAGATCTAATACAAAACCTTTGCTCTTAGACTCTACAATCCCTGTAGATGAACTCACAGTAGAAAGCTTCTACCGCTTCAGAACCTCTGAGATCTTCAATACATGAACGCCACCCTCTTGATGCACGAATCCAGTATGTGACTAACCAATTGCTCAGATCCTAGTACATGACTTAATCACCAACTAGAAGAAGATTGTTGGCTATAAAGTTCTTCACTTCATCAACAATGAAGATCAAGAACCACTTGGTTACAAAACCCTAAGGCGCAAAGATGCAGTAGCTTCTTTCAGAGAGAATAAGGCATCAGTCACCTTTTGCATATGTTCTCCTTGTATTCTCTTATGTGACGGCCTCTAAAATAAGCCTAATAGTACAGAAGTTAAATTATGCAGAGGAGAGTTCTTAGCAACCTTGCATTAAATTAGTTAATATTAGTTGAGTAGTTTCAATGGTGTGGAGCTCAGGTATTGAAGTATAAATAGCTTCAAACCAAATGGGGTTACCATCATTTCATATAACAAATTGGCAATAGAAAGAAATTAAAGAACAATAAAATGGGAAAGAATTTAAGCATTGCAACAATTACCTTGCTATTGGTGTTAGCATCCACCAAAGCCCAGCAGGTCTTTGATGTTAAATCATATGGAGCACAACCTAATATTGATATAACCTAGGTATAAATATGTAATTGACAAGAAGAGTGTGTTCTAGTTAACATAACTAGTAAAGCCTTTTAACTTTGAACAAGAGAACTTAGGTTCAAACTTCGTTTACACTAGAAACTGATCGATGTCGTGACCAAATGATAAAACATTAACATGCAAAAAGTTTATTATATACTAATCTTGATTTTCTTTTGTTTCTTGTTTTTTTATAATGTGTTTGGGCTTTGACAAAAGCTTGGAAAGCGGCGTGCACAGTAGCAGGAAGTAAAGTTGTGATTTCAGCGGGGGTATAACAACTAGGTTTAGTGACTTTGTTGGGTCCATGCAAAGGTGCTATTGAGTTTAACCTTCAGGGAACCCTACAGGCCCCATCAGATGTTGCTTCCTTCAACAGTAAGGATGGTTGGGTTATTTTTGAATGTATCGATGGTCTCACTGTGTCAGGTGGTGGAGTTTTTGATGGCAAAGGACAACAAGCATGGCAAAAAAATGAGTGTAACCAAAAAAAAAAAAAAACTGCAACGTACTTCCTATTGTAAGATTTCAATCTTAATTAATTAGCATTTATATTCCATCATTTTCTATGTAAATATACATAGACACTACAACTTTACAAAATTTACATGTTAAAAAAAAATTCAAACATTTATATGTTAAATGATGTTTTACTCATAATTTGACAAGTTTTGTATAGTGATGTGTCACACCTCAAAAAAGAATTAGTTTTGTAGAGCGTTTTAATTTATCTAACTTGTAAACATGAACAGAATATAAGGTTTAACTATGTCACAAATTCAAAAGTCCAAGACATTACATCGAAGGACAGCAAATTTTTCCACATCAACCTTTTGGAATGCAAGAAGTTGCAATTCCAACATGTTACCATAACTGCACCCACAGATAGCCCCAACACCGATGGAATCCACGTGGGACGTTCATCTCAGATCACCATTACCAATGCCGATATTGGAACTGGTGATGATTGCATCTCTATTGGTGATGGAACCCAAGATATTACTGTTAACCAAGTAACTTGCAGACCTGGCCATGGTATCAGCATTGGAAGTCTTGGAAGGTACCAGAACGAAGAACCTGTTTCAGGAATCAGAGTTACTGGTGCCACACTTAGCAATACAGATAATGGTGTTAGAATCAAAACATGGCCTGCTTCCCCTTCTAGAGTTGCTTCTGATATACATTTTGAGGATGTTGTCATGAACAATATTGCCAATCCTATCAACATTAATCAAAACTACTGCCCAAACAGTCAATGCTCAAACTAGGTTATTATAAACATCACAAATATATACACAAATTTTGATGTTAAAAAAAAAAAGTAAAAGCAATTACAAATACTAATATCAAATTCTTGGGTGCGCTTTTTTGTTTTGTTTTCAGTCTCCCTCTAAAGTTAAGATCAGCAATGTTAGCTTCAAGAAAATTAGAGGCATTTCTTCGACAAAGGAAGCTGTGAATCTTATTTGCAGTAAACGTGTACCATGCCAACAAGTGGTGCTTCTGACATTGATCTCGCGTACAAGGGAGGTGGAGGATCTACTACTTCTACTTGTGCTAACGTCCAGCCTGCAATTTCAGGCAAGCAGAACCCTCCTGCTTGTACCAATAAACGTTAATGAAATGCTTCCCAAGTTGTTAAAACTAATTTAGAATGAACAAATACAATTTGCAGATAGGTTATCAGGGTTCAATTCTAAATAAAATCCCATCTAACATGTTCCCTTTTTCTTTATTTAAATGAAATTGGGGAACTTTTTTAGTTGTTNGAGAAATTTGATTTCTCAAAAATTCATTCTTTTTATTAGATTCATCTAATCTAACAATCAATTCCTCTTTTTCAAGATTAGCCAATTTTAACTTTTCCTTGAATTTCTTAGCAATTTTCATAGATTTCAATAATTTCTTACGAAGAGTTTCACAGGCATCAATAAAATCAATAGAAACATGATCAGAAAGACACTTCAAATTATTCATGACAATAGGGGTTAATGATCAGCTCTTAGATCAAAAGATCCACAACAAGTGAGCAACTAGCACTGATACTACTTGTTTGTTTTTAGACCTCTTAAAACACAATTGAATTAACCTAGTTAACAAGCTAAGTTATTACTTAGTCCAAATTTCAAATCTAAGTTAACACAATTATATAATCATATTAATGTAAAGTGTGGAATATAAAGAACACAAAAATATAATCACTCAGGAAAACCAAACTAGTAAAAAATTGGGGAAGATTTAACCTAGCTATTCTCAAGGTAAACTAGATCCACTATGAAAGAATCGAAGTTTTACAATAGTGACTTAGACCACTAACATCCTATTGCTATCTCATGTAGAAAACTTATTGACATGACCACGTGCAAGCTCTAAGACCACAAATTCCTTCTTTCTTGGATTCTCCAGCAAGTACAAGCACTCCCGCTTATGTCTCTTGTTGAGAAATTTGATTCCTAGTTGATAGAATTAACAAGTTTTAAATCCAAGTTGTTAATGAGATTTATTATGAATGAAACTTGTTAGAACAAACAAATATTAATATCATGTCAAAATCATGCAGCGAAAAAATAAATAACACAAGATATGATGACCCAAGAAAACTAAGGGAACAAACTAGTTTCACAGTAAAAAACCTGGGGGGAAACCTTCCCGAAAAGCAATCCATTATAGTAAAGAGAAGTTTAGATATAGTACAAAACCTTTATCCCTAGACTCTACAATCCTCGTAGATTAACTCACAATAGAAACCTTCTACCGCTTCAGAACCTCTGAACTCTTCAATATATGAATACCACCCTTTTGATGCATGAATCTCAATATGTTACTAACCAATTGCGCAGATCCCAGTATACGACTTCAATCACTAACTAAAAAAGATTATTGACTGCAAAGTTCTTCACTTCATTAACAATGAAGATCAAAAGCACTTGGTTACAAAGCCCTAAGGCGCAAAGACGTAGTAGCTTCTTTAAAAGAGAATAAGGCATCGGTCACCTTTTGCATATGTTCTCTTTGTATTCTCATATATGACGACCTGTAAAATAAGACTTATATAGGTCTAGGGTTATGAGAGAAGAAACCCTACACATACATGTCATCACGGGCCGAAAATCATATCTAAAAATCTGAATTCCCGTAACCTTGATAGATAGGAGGTGTCGAGCTTTAAACTTCGACACATACAGCTATCGTGGAGCTATCAAAGGGACAAAAGATTTGTCGATTGATCGACCTAGCTATCGAGAGGTTTTGAGATTGCGATAACAATCAACTAAAGGGCTCGATAGATAGCTTAGCTGTCGAGAGGTGTCAAGCAGCTATCGAGCTTTAAAATTCAGCACTTTCTCACTTGATTCTTGGACAGACTTGCATAACTTTAACACTTGAACTTGAAATAAGGTTTCTTGAAGTTTTAAACACATCTTAGATCTACCCAATTACAAGTAAAGTGCGTTTTGTCAAGGATTAGCCAACTACATAAAATATTGACATATGTTCCTAACATGATCCACATATGTCCTAACATATCTTCAAGCTCTTTAGTACAGCAACTGAATGATCATCAAGCTCTCAATGAAATCTCCTTATTGATAATCCTAAGCATGTGTGAAGGCAACCACCTCTCAGATCTCACAAGAGATTCACACACACAGTAAAAGAGCAACCTCTAAAACGTGGCTAGGGTTTCTCTTTTATACCTAGGGCAAAACATAAAACCCTACACGTCATATGCGCATAAGGTTGAGTTGGAAATTCTACAGAAAAAACATTCTGCCCAACTTTCGATCGGTCGAGTCTAATTCTCGATTAATTGAGTCAGACCGAATTGCACAATGAATTCTGCAACAACTCGATTCTAACTTTACATAAAACACATACTTTGAGCAAGTCTAAAACAAGATTAAAAACCTGTTTTAATCATGGTTTGCCAACAATACAAAAATAAAGTTCTAATACATTAGTTCCTAAGTACTTAGAACCTAACAAAAATGTTATAGCATGATCGAAATACCCCCCAAAACATAAGAAATGATCTCATACCCTTTAAACATTTTAATAATTTCTCAAGTTCCAAGGGCATTTATGTCATTTTTTAGGCTTAGGATGTATGTGTGTAAAAAATTTTAATGCATAGGGGTATTTCATCATTTTTTACATTTACGGGGGTATTTGGGTCATTTTTTTAGTCTTAGAGTGCATTTTTAGTCATTTTTAGGGTTTAGGGGTACTTTGGCCCATTTCAAAGTTTCCAGGATATTTTGGTCACCTTTTGGCTTAGGGTGTATAGTGGACATTTTTAATGCCTATGGGGTATTTGGTTCATTTTCAGCTGTCGGGGCTATTTTGGTGTCTCGGCCAATTTTTGAGTTTGTGGGTCGGTTGGCCTTCTTTTAGTCTTAGGGGTATTTCAATCGTTTTCACTAAATAATACATTATATTTCCTCCAATTTTGGTGTTTTCTTAGGATTCAAGGGTATTGTGGTCTTCCTTTTAGGCTTCAAAGGTATTTCAGCAATTTTTCTTGCTCCGGGGGTGTTTCAGCCATTGTTTGGGTGGTAGGGGTGTTTTGGTCATTTTTTACGATTATGGAGGTAAGTTGGCCTTCTTTTAGTTTTAGGAGTATTTTAGTTATTTCAAAGTAATATTAAATTATATTTCAATTTTTTGGTCCTCTAGTCTCATCTTACATTTTGTTTTTGTTATTACATTATATTTTAGTAATTTGTAGCGAGGAATTATATTTTATTAATTTGAAGTATTAAATTATAATATATTAAATTAGTTTGAAGTATTAAATTAAATTAACTTTTGTTAAATTGAATTATTAAAAAATATTTTTATTAATTAATATATTTCATTTTATTAATTTTTAATGTTAATTTATATTTTATTAATTTGAAGAGTTATATTAAATCTATTTAATTATTAAATTATACTCAATTAATTTGTAGTATTAATATATTTACATAATTGGAATTATTAATTATATTTTTATTCATTAGTAAATTATATTTTATTGACAATTGTAGTACTAAATTTTATTTTAGTAATTTGAAGTATTAAATTATATATTTGTTAATTTTTAGGATTAAATTAAATTATTTTAATTATTAAATTAAATTTTATTAATTTGAAGTATTAAATATTATTTTATTTAAAAAAAATCCGTAAAGAGCTACTAAAGCGGGCTTGATTTTCGCCACAACAGGTTATATTCCCGTCATAATAAACCTTAGCCTACTCTTTCTTTATTGCAGCAACTTTAAATTCGCTATAGCAGGTCAAAATGTTGTCACAATAAAAATTTGCTGAATTCCCTCTAAAACTCTTCGGTTCCCACCAAAACACTTCGTAAAATTAGAGCTCTCTCACTCTCCCTCTTACTCCATCGGCCTTGCCTTCCACCGCGGACACCACCACCTCCAACAACACAGCCACCGCAGCCATCCTCAGTCTCCTTCCCTCCCTCAGCCGCCTGACACACCCCAGACAATATACCTTCCACTCTTTAGTTATTTAGCACTCTATTATTATTTTTTTTTCATAAAATATTTGTCTTGGGTTTTTGGTTTTTTCATAAAATAACTATGAGCACTTTTCTTTTTTGGATTTGGTATATGTGTTGGGAGTCTGTTTGTTTCTCTTTGTTTTTGGTTTCCGCGAGTTTGAGAGAGAGAGCTCATGGGTCGGCCTCCTAGCAATGGAGGCCCTGCCTTCCACTTCACACAAAATTGCTTGATTTTATTTGTTTTGATTATAGTGTCTTTTGTGTGTGCCCGTGGGCTCTAAATTGTGAATTAGGGCTTAAATTATTAACTGGGCAAGTTAAATTGCAGGTTCTAAGTGCTTGGTTTTCTCGGGTTTTTTTTTTTTTTTTTTTTTTAAATAATTTTTTTTTTAATTTCTTTGGTTTGTACGTGATTTAGAATAGAATTTTAAATTTACAGTTGTATGTATCTATGATTCAAATTTGTTGATGAAGTTATTACAAAAGGGCCTGTTTTATTGTAGTTATCAGATTGATTTTTCTCTTTATTTTTGTTGGTGCTTGATTTATTTATTTTGGTTAGTTGTATATTTATATTTCTAGTCTATACCATTTTAGTGCTTTTTTTGTTACCTGTAGTCTATACCATTTTGCTATTTGCATTGTTTTGTTCTTGCAGATTGATTACAATTTTATCTGTTGATAATGTCACAGCTGGTTAATCAATCTCCTACCCTGATCTAGTCAGAAGTCTAAGCAAGGCATGTCTTAATCACTATGCTTAATTTCAACTGCAAATCAGTGAATCATTACTTCACGTTGCAAATTCATGAATTTTTATATGAATTTTATGGTAAAATACACATCCATTACTAGTTTAATGTACTTTTTAGATAATGCAAATGGTTATGCACTGGCAAGACCTTTGAATGTTGGCTACAGAGGCATATTTTGAAGTTTTGGGGTTGTGATTGAACTTGTTTACCTCCAAATGATAGCGTGCACAATAACCAAGAGATTGCATATCACATAGAGAAATAGAGGTTTAGCATCTTTACAACTTATACAAAAGTATTTTGTACTTGAGATCTTGTTTGGCTAAGTATTTATAGCATTTAACATAAGTAATTAAGGTTATATTGAGTTGAGGTTCCAGGTCCTTCATTTTCTTGGGTTTATTTATGCAAATTTCTAAAATTCTGTTTTTATGTATTTAGTAACTCTTTGATTTACATTATGTTGTCATGCAACTAATGGTAATTTAAACATAAGATCAGAATATGCATTTTGAAGATCTGAAAATATGACTTTGAGTTGAACTTTAAAAATCTGGAATAGAATTGATATTTTAAGTTTTTCTTTGTAATCTTAGTTTGAATTGAGAGTTTCATATTTGGATGGAGTTTGAGAGAATGACTTTGCATGGCTGTTTCATATGACCTAGATTCTTTTTTTATTTGCCTATGTGGATTAATCAAAGATGATAAACATAATAGTAATATAATTAATGTGAATTGCACAGAAGGTAATCACTTGTTTATGTGTAAATGTTTATAAAAAGTAAGCACTAACGCTGGCTGCGTCTCAAATTAGCATTTTGTTTATGTTATTACCTTGTTTATGCTGAGACTATCATTTTGTAAAGTTTGCATAAATTAAGATGTTAACTGAGCTTATATTAAGTTTTCATTAATTTGCATAATCCACTGTTAATTAATAGACATCAAATGTTTGCATCAGTAATAGGCAAAAACATATATATACCTCCTCAATGGTTTAAACGGTTGTATTTTAAGTGTTATTATTTTTAATATACCTTTTGTTGATGATATGAATGTTAATGTACTGGCGAGATATTTAAACATTGGCCACAGGTGTGGCCAATTTTGTGGTTTGAAGCTTGTTAACCTCCAAAAGATAGCATGTGCCAGAAGATGACTTAGTATCCTTAGTCCTTACTACTTATACAAAAGTATGCTTGATCTTGTTTGGCTAAGTATTCATACGATTTTCTGTCCAAAGAAAAAAAAGAAGTAGGTATTCGTACAACTTAAACAAAAGAAATTAAGGTTTAGGTTTATTTGAGATGAGGTTCTAAGTCTGCCATTGTGTTGGTTAAGTTTCTGCAAAATTCTAAAATTTAGTTTCTTTGTGTTTATTATCTCTAAAATTTACATTATGTTGTCTATACAACTCATGGTAATTTAAGCATAAGATCTCTCTCCTTTTTTTTCCCCTTTTAAGGGAGAGACAGATCTCTTTTATGGTCTTAAAATCTAAAGAAATGCTATTGATTCTTGTTCCCTCCTTGTGTGCAAAATATAAAATCTTCTAGCAAACATGCCATATGGTTTGCAAATTATGAATGTCAAAAAAATTGTAGATGTCTTTTATGGTCTTTTAAATTTAAATGAAATGCTACCTATTCTTCCTGCCTTCTTGTCCACAAAGCATAAGATTTGTTGGCAAACGTGCGATATGTTGCAGGTTGTCAGTAATGATGATTTTGCTCTAAAGTGGTTAAACATTTCAGCAGTAATGAAGTAATGAGAAACATACAAATTTTCTGCTGTTGTAAATACAATGTGGATTGTAGTTTATATTATAAATACAACAATCTAAAAAAAAAAAAAGATAGTTTTACCTATTATATAATTTATGAATTGCTTTTTTACCTTCTTTATATATATCATCACTTGTCATACATTTTGAGGATTATGACTTAATATGTTTTAATGTTTTCATTAAATATCCTTATACTAATAAGGATACAATATAAATTTACTTATATGTTTTTTGGAATATCCAAGTATCCAAATGGCTAGTTTCTTGACATTTCATTCTTTTGTGTTTCATTATAAATTGATGCAACTTATTGCTGGTTTAATAGATCCTGAGGACGTACCCGCAGCTGGAGCAGTCAATGTACCCAATAAACGTGGGCCTAGCCAGTTTGACGACATTTGGAATATGCCAGCAGGGAAAAAACTGTTCTTGCAATTAAATAAAGCGGACCAGCCGTTCGGGAAGAATGCTGGGTCTTGGGCAAGGTGGCTAGGAACAATAGCAAGAAGGCATGACATGTGCCCAATCAATTATGTTTGTTGGCCTTCTGTGCCACAACAATACAAGAATCGGTGTTGGGAAGCCATTCAAGTATTAGGCAGAAAGCAACGGTAAAAGGGGTTTCTTTATTACTTGTTTAAATTTTTATGCAAGTATGTTATTATGTTGAAAATGTGACATTTGTTAATTCAGCTTTACACATGTATTTTTTATATAAATAAATCTGTTTATTGTTGCCAAACTGGATTTGCATATCAGGTTATTAGTCAAGCCAATTCTCTGCTGTTTACTTGTTGGTTTTTGTAGGATGATCATGGTTTTTCATCACACTAGTAAAGCTTTTATTCTAGGGCTCA
Organism: Quercus suber; assembly: GCF_002906115.3. Taxonomy (NCBI): domain Eukaryota; kingdom Viridiplantae; phylum Streptophyta; class Magnoliopsida; order Fagales; family Fagaceae; genus Quercus; species Quercus suber. The sequence continues at coordinate 176,696 of NW_027070271.1, forward strand.
GGATATTAGTCATGAAGGAAATTCAATACCAGATTGCTCTAGGACACTAACGAAATTGTTTACATTTGTTAGACCTTAATGGAACTGTTATCTTGGTTTGAGAAAATCCTTTTCTAGAAAAGAAAAAAAGTTGTTTCTAATTCTGCAACAATAACAAGGTATATGTCATATGTTCAATTCTTCTGGTCAAGGAGGGGAACATATTTTTAGTATTGAATGGCCCACTGTTAATTTGGAATTAGATATTAGAGACCAATAGACCATCTCTAGAATGCAAGCTATAGCCTCTTTAGCATTTCTACAGCCAATTTGTGAGGTTTACCCCCTATTAAAATAAGGAGGTTTATACAAATGTCAACCTTGATTTTAAAGTGAGTGTCAATTTGATCCTTGTATTTTTTATTTGAAGAATTTAACACCTGCACTTTAGTTTTGCAACACACGAAACCTTATTAATAGTAAATCCTAATATTAAAGACTAGCACATTTAATCATAATATATACATGGTTCTTTCTAAGATAATCTTATAAGCTTTCCAACAATACCTTATAGGCACAAATCTGAGGTCTGGAGGGCCCTCACAAAGCTGCCCAAAGTTTGGTGGCTAATAAGAAATTGCAGAAAATCATTAGAAGTACAATGAAATAATTTTATTTTATTTATGGATAAAATCTTATATAGAGTTTGAAAGTATCTTCCCTAACACTTTCAAATCTATATTTATATATTACTAAAAATTGAAGCGTAGCATTTATTATTGCTACTCTTTAGTTAAGTCATATCAGCACCACATCATCATTTATTTTCTTATTTTATTTTTTATTTTTAGATTTACCGATTGACATTTATTGAGCATTTGCTTAAATTCTAATGTTACTCTTATCTTTAACTTTATCACGTGTCCCTCTATTAACCAAGACTCTTCAAATACCGCTATTATATGGAATTCTGACAGTCACCAATAGGTTACAACCTCCTCACATCCTTTATTTGTTTTAACTTTTTCCATTTATTGGGTATGATATGACAATTCCACACACACACACACACACACACACAAATTTTAGCCAAGTGACTACATAAATTTTAGCCACATTAACAATTAAAAACACCAAACATTGTGGCTTTTCAGGATTTTACGTTTTTAACTAACCGTTTAATTCAATACTTTTTAAATACACCTTTTAAAAATTAACTATAAACAAGTGCCTTTTCATTTGGTTGTTGATGTGAAACGTGTTGATTTCTAAATTCTACAAATAATATCACACGACTAAAAATAAATAAATGCAAACTAACGCAACATTTTGCCTGGCACTGGATAGTTTTAATTTTTACAGGTTTCATAGTAGTTCTTCATTCCAAAAAAACCACAAACACTTCTCTCCTCCCTCCTTCCTATCTTTGTACGTACTTCTCCCTTTCTCCACTTCCCGTTGTACTTTATTTCCTACAATAATAATTTTGAGACTCTAACTTCATAAAAGTTTTGCATATTTTGCATAAATCCTCATAATCAAGCAAATTGTCAAAGCAAGCCCAAAAACCCAAACCAATAGATACAATGAATGGATAGAACTACTTTTAGCCTTCTTATCATTCTGATTCTTTGAATGATGCTACAGGTTTTTATAATTCATCTTACACGCATGTGAAGGATATGGGAGAGTAAGCGGTTGACAAGGATAAGAAAGAGTCAAAGTCGAAGTTTCCGTTCTTTCTGAACTTCGAAGCCCTCAATCTCCACCCCACTCTCTTCCTCACCAATAATATTGCTCAAAACACCAACTCTTTCAAGATGGGCACTCTCTTTCTCTCTTTCCGACTAAATCCATTTTAGTACAAATGGCATTAGATATTTGTGAACCGTTTTAACTTTTATTTAGTTTTACTAATTCGTGAATGTGTGAATTGCTTTTAGTTTGAGTATTGTTGGTTTCAAAAGCAAATTTGGATTATAAGAGTATTGTAAACCTAAGAATTTTTTAAATTTACGGGGGTTTGTTAGTTTGTTTACTCATTAATTTTTTAATGTAATTCCTTACTATGATTTCGTAGCCGATAAAGCACATCTTAAGGTCCTTAAAAATTGAAACTTCTATTATAGTTCTTGTGAATTAAATCTGAGCTTTTGGAAAAAAGTTTGATTTCTTAACAAAATATTACTTAGTATTGGATTTGCATTTTAAATTTTCCTATGGTAGTTATTTTTATAGGTTGTTAGAATCGTAGGAGAGTCTGCGAAACTGAAATTAGAGTCGTTACAGAGGGGACTACACCTTTGGATTTCACAAAGCATGGGTATGTGCCATGTAATATGCGGATTCTCTTTGGTTTCTTTTATTTTTCTTTTTGTACGTTAACCCACCATGAAGCTTAAATATAATTCAAATTATTGATATTGAACCATACTTTTATTTTGTTGTTTTGTTGTGATTGTTTAATACTTAGAACATGTTGCTTCTTTCTTGACTGCTATCTCATTTGGTTATACAAGTTGAACATCTGATATCTATGTTTTGAATATATCATATAAATATAGATCAGTGGAGGTAAAAGATGATATCATATCCTTTTTATGTTTTGCTGATACAATGCATGCATATTTTTCAAAAAATTAGGTTCCAGTCTTCTCTTTACAAGCCATGACCTAGCAGTTTAAATCCTTTGTTGTGTATTATTGTGATTAACTTAGGTGAGCAACGATGAAATGAAGACATTATGATTGTTGATTGTAACATCTATTTATTTTCCTTTTCAAGTGTTATGGAAACTAAGAATTAATTTTGCCAATGAAGCTTACAATTGTTTACCATAAACAGTCCATCTTGGCAAAGCTAATAACTTCCAAGTAATAAGGTCTAGCTTTGATTGCTATTGGACTTACATTGAAATTCTCTGAACTTGTTCTTTTTAATCATGTGGAATCACAAAAACAACAGAGCTTATACATTTTTTGTTTAATCTATTAAGTTTTTTGTATGCTTTTTGGTCAGAACTTAGTTTACTTTTGCCTTTTCTAAATGCATCAATATGTGCATGACTTCCGTAATCTTTATTGCTATTTGTTCTAGGTTATGGAGCTTGGATATGAATTTTTATTTCTATATTGCATTTTGATTTATTAGATATGCCTGTTGTGGGGAAATAAATTTTTAAAAAGATATAAATAGAGAGAAATTCCCGTGTCATTGATGATGGAACTTATATAGCAATTGATATTTTTTGGAGGTAAAGATTGCAATATCTATGTTATTTAGCAAAAAAAAAAAAAAAAAAAACAAAAAAAAGAAGTTTATAATATCTATGATTTGAATTTATAAAAAAAAACCTGTGGCTACTCATTCCATCATTGGTACTTTATTCATAGTCTTTTTACATTCATAAATGTGGTGTTTACAAATTATTTAATTCCAAAAAAAAATTTGTCACTGACAAACATTTAATAATTAGCAATTAATGACCGTTAGCTTATTTGGTTATTTGCTGACGTACAACATTGAATAATTTTTAAGACTCTCACTTACAACTGTACTTCTATTTACTTTCAACAAATAAAATTTTCTTAATTAAATTCATTAAAACTATTGTTTAAATTTTCTTTATATGTTTGTATGGTGTTTTCTATCAGAAGGCGACTTGGGTTTTGAAAAAAGTTTTCAAATTGGTTTTTAGTGAGTGAATAATTTTGTATTACTAAAATAATTTAATTTTCTACTTAATTATAGATTTTTTTTGGAGGTTTGGTATGCAATGGCTTAGGCCGTGTGTGTGACCATGCTTAGTTGGAAAATAAAGTTTTATCATGGGTGGATTTTTCCTAAATGGGTTACAAACCTTGTTCCTAAGCATAATATGGATATGTTGCCTAGAGAATGATTGATGGCTTGTCTCCCATTTCTCAATATGGTAAAGAGCCCATAAGGCTTGGATGTGGCAAGACTAGAGCTTATTTAGGAGAAATTTTTTAAAAACTGGTTTTCCAATAAACTTGACATTATTATCTTGTCTTTACATTCCTTTAAATTTTGAGCAATTTATTTTAATGTCTTGTCTTTACTTTCTTTTAAATTCCAAGCAATTTATGTTATTGGCAATTTATTTTAATGTCTTGTCTTTACTTTCTTTTGAATTCCAAGCAATTTATGTTATTGTCTTATCTTTACATTCCTTTAAATGCCAAGCAATTTATTTTAACGTCTTGCCTTTAAATTTTGTTAGGACATGTGGAACATGTTTGGAACATATGTCATTTAAAATTGGCTAATCCTTTAACAAAACACACTTTACTTGTAATTGGGTAAATCTAGGATATGTTTAATACTTTAAGGAACAAGAGTTCAAGTCTAAGTATTGAAGCCATGCAAATTTGTCCAAGAATCAAGTAAAGAAATGTTGTTCTTTAAAGCTCAACAGATAGCTCAATAAATGTATCTATCGAGAATTACAAAAATCAGTTTTTTAGATCTGATTTCATGCATATCCATGTGTATTTGTATAGGGTTTCTTTTCTCACAACCCTAGACATATATAAGGATTATTTTAAGGGCCGTCTCACTGGATGCAACTGGATGAAACTTGATGCAAATGTTTTATGCAAGCATATTGTGACTGGAGACATATGCCCTAGTTCATTTTTCTTTTGAAGAAGCTGTTGCATTTGTATGTCGCAAGGTTTTGTAACCAAGGAGCTTCTTGATCTTTATCGTGTAGATGAACTAAAGAACTTTGTAGCCAACATCCTTCTCAAGTTAGTGTGTTAGTCACATACTTGAAGTGTATCGATTGGTTAATCACGTACTAGGAGCCGTGCATTGAAAATGAGAGATTGTCACTACATTACAAGTACAATTGAGTATTGAGGTAAGGGTTCAACTGTAGGTTGGTATAAGGTACTAGGATTTCTTTACTTATAACCGCTAGTTTTGATAATAGTGGATTATCGGGAGTGGTAACCTTAAATTCACCCGGTGGAGTTTTGCCTCGATGGTTTTTCTCATTCGTAAACAAATCACCCGTGTCAAATTTAATTTCCACTACATTTAGTTTATTTGGTGATTTGTTTGAGCTACCATGCTTATTGCATGTAATTAAATCTAATTAATTAACTTGACTAATTAATTGATTAATTTACCAAAGGGTAAATACATTTTTGGCCTATCAAATTCCTTTACATTCCAAGCAATTTATTTTATTGTCTTGGCTTTACCTTTCTTTACATTCCAAGTTCTTTATTTTAATGTCTTGTTTTTTAATGTCCTTTACTTTTAAAGCACTTTACTTTCTTGTCTATAAATTTCTAGCACTTTTATTTATATACTCTTGTTGTTCACTATCCTTTCTCACGTATAATATTGCCATAAAGTAAAATGTTTGAGTAACCAAACCTCTAAAAATGTTTTATGAAGTAAACAAAAATGGTTGCAATAGTCACCTTTTAAAAAAAAAATTGTTTTCTTCAAAAAAATTTCTATTTAAAACCCTAAAAAGCCTTCAAAAAAATAGTTTTTCTAAAAACCTTTTCATTTCTTTTCCTTTCTTTCCAAAATGATTTTATTTTATTACGTTAAAAGGTTTTTTGAAAACCCATTTTGCATAGAAAAAGTTTTGATAAAAAAAATAGTTTTTACACATCATGTTTTCTTCAAAAATAACAAAAACCATGGGATTTTTGGATTCAAAGCATCTATTTCAAAATAAAACTCAATGAAACATTTTCCTTCAATCTCAAAATTCCAGTTTCTAAATAAGTTTTCAATTCATTGGTGTTAGTTTTCAATACAAACTTTGTTTTCTTAAAACTTTTGTCATCTTAATAAAAACCATGGGATTTTTGGATCCAAAAGGTTTTTCAAAATCTCTTTTCTTCAAACCACCCCTTTTCCAAAATCTTTTTCTTTCAAAATTTGTTGTTTTCACCAAAAAAAAAAAAAAAAAATGATTTCAAAACCTAAACTATGTTGCTTCAAAAAGAAAATCTTTTTGTCATCTTTTACAAAACTTTAAGTTGAAACTTTTTGTTTAAAATTGGATAAAAACCATTTTCAATAAAACCATGGAAATCCTTTTCTCAAAATAAATGATTTTTTAATCTTATTTTAAATCCTTTTTACTTTAAAAAAAAAATGAAGAAAAACCTTGGTCCCAACGAACCTTGGAATCCATTTTCTTGGAAAAATGAATCTTTTTCTCACCAAAAATGGTTTTCCAATCTCTTTTCTTTAAAATCAATTTTCTTCACCTTTTTTTATCAAGAAAAATCCTTTTTTTTTTTTTTTTTATAAAAACCCTAAAATATATAAACCTTTTAATTCTTTTACTAAAAAATGGTCAAACTTGCTTTTCCTCAAAATCCCAATCCTTCTCAAAATAAATATTGCACTTTCTTTTAGGTAAGCATTTATGCATTGTTTTGAATATTTTTCTTTCTTAGAATTGCATCTTTTAGAGGTTTGTGCCTAAGGTTCAATTTCATTGAACCAATAGGCACCAATCAAGCTAACATGTTTCCCTTCCCCTTTGGCAATAATGATTTATTCTATTGTGTTTTTGCATAAGAAATGAGAAATATGGTGGATGACAACAAGATGCTATTTTTCTACTCTCCGTCTTTCATTTTCACGTTGTAAATCTCCATGCTAAACACATAGTATTTAAATATTCATATGCTAAATAGGTAGTAAATAAATATTCACACGCTATATATATATATATATTTGCATGCTACGTTATAAATAAATAAATACTCAAATGTATATATGTAAATTGTTTGTAAAAAACTTTTTCCAAAAACTGAAATGCCAAGTATCTAATTTCTTCTCTAAAATAATAACGTTAGAATTAAATTAAAATGTGGTACTATCCTTTGGATAAGGAATGTGGGGTGCCAACTACCTTCCTCATACGTAACTGAACTTCCGAGTCCAAGACCTATGGTTCAAGACTTTTGGTTTGTCTTAACTAATAAACCCTTAAAATTGGTTTAATTAATTAACTTAAAAAGAATTAGACAAATAGGTCACACTTAACACAAAACCAATGGTTAGTGGCGACTTTTAAAATAAAAATAAGAAAAAGGAACTCACACAATAGTCACACCGCCAAAGCCCCTAAATAAGCCTCCTCCCAACACCAATTTTTTAGGGTGTCCACAGGTTGGAAATGTGTGCAAAAGTATCCTCACTTTGCACACTTAGCACCATGGTTTTTAGACCCGAACTGTTCATTGAACCGTAAAATGGAGCAGTTCAAGATTTTTAAGATCGAACCAAGGTTGAACCGGGGTCGAACTGTGATAACATCATAATTAATTTAATAATTATTTAAATATAAATAAATATAATAAATTTGTAAATATTAGCAAAATTTAATCAAAATATCTTAAAAATTGAAAAAAAATTTCAATGAAATTTTCATGATTTTATAAGGTTAACATAAAATAGTAAATTATAAGGTTAATAAAAATAGTACAACATAAATAAGTATAAAAAGAAATTTTATAATAATCCTTTAAGAGAAATCATTTCAATCAACTAAAAATGAATTTTAAAATAAATTCATAAATTGCATAGGTATTATTCTTAAATAAAAAGTTAATTTAGCAATGAAAAAAAAATTAGTAATATTTAATATGTTGAGAAAGATGATAGAAAAGTTTAGAAACTATAAATCATGTAAATTTAATATAAATTTAATAATACTGCATATTAGCTCCCAAGAAGAGCACTTGGTTCATTGGTCATGGCTTCAGTCTTGGTGCTTACAAGGTGAAAGAGCTCAGGTTTGAATCTTGGCAGTCGTGTTTTTCTTTAATTTTTCCCTATTCCATGACCGGTTGAACTGGCCTACGATTCAACTGGTTTTCTAGGTTGAACCTAGTTCATCTAGTTCTCTCAAAAATCATGTATACCTAGTTCTTATAGTTAAAAAACCGGATTTATTACTAGTTCACGGTTAACCGGGTCGAACTAGCCGGTCTAGTTTGGGTTTAAAAACCATGCTTAGCACTATACCCTTAGGCAATTAGCATTTTAAGAGGAAGAGATCTTCAAAATCTCTCACACAATCACGCTCTCACTCTCCCTCTATTCTCCTGTGGCGCCCTCACTCGGCCCCATTGACAACCATAGATCAGTGACTGTTGAACCCATTTTGTTGTCGATTATCGATAGTGCCTGACACTCTCTAGGTGTCGTGCTCACCAGTGACTGTAGTTTTTTTTTTTTTTTAATTTATTTCATTTTTATTTTATCAACTAGATAGGAAAGACTTTCTCAAAAACAAAAATAAAAACAAAACAAAAAACAAAAAAAACAAAACAAAACCTAGATAGGAAACAATGAGATTTGGTTTTGAGGTTTAAGATTTGTTGGTTTTAAGTTTTGTTTGTTGGTTACCACGTGTCTCACCTATTTTTTGTACATGTGTTATATGTATCATTTTTTTATTTCTCAAAAAAAAAAAAAAAAGACTTATTTGTTGTGACTTGTGATACAATTTGTAGGGACTGGATCTAAGCACTTCTTCTGCTGGACGAGTGGACTCTGACCCAACTAGCCCAATACAATGAATTTGTAGAATATAGGTTTAAGAACTAGGCCTTAGTGAGGATTGCAACAACTAAACATGGTAGTGAGTGGGTGGAATGACAAGAACATGGGCTGAAGTATGAAATTCTGCTCCCGGCGCTTTCTCGAGGAATGTGTAACCCTTATTATTTCTTCAGTATTTGACTACAAAGGTTGGGAAAGTTCTACAAATTGCCATTCTATTCTCCTCCCCTTCACAGAAGGATTTCTTACATTACACACTCTCTTTCAGTTGATCTTAGCCCTACCCTTGTTGATTAGGCAGGTCACTACTTGAGTGTCTGTCCCATCAGCCGCTTTCTCATTCTTTCTGTGGGTTGTAGCAACCAAAGCTGCACTATTCAAGGGTCATTTCTCTATTAATGCGGCCAAAACATTAGTTGTGCCCATTTAATGTGGAGGTGACAGTTTATCCTGGAATTGTTTCTCCACCATGCTTCCATAGCTGACACATTGTACTTGCTCTTTCTCTTGGGATGTTCCGGGAGGCTACCTTTGATGGCTCGTTGCTTCCTCCTCCCATGGTCTTGGTTTGCCGAGGATATGATTGTCCTCGGCAATGTTCCTGGGCAATTTGGACTTTATTACTTCGTCCTTGAACATCTCTTTCTCCTCAGCATGGGCCTTGGGCTTGGTATAAAGTAGGCTGGGGTTGCCAAATTCTTTAACCCCACACAATTTATTTATTAAATAGAAGTATTTGTAGGTAAAATGAATACCGAAAAATTGATTGATAATTTGCTATTAGTCATTCAAAATATCAGATGATGGTCCATGTCCTTTATGGAGATTTGTAACGAAGTTGGATAATTAAAACCTAAAATAAACATAAACATAAATTATGTCCAAAATATTTTAAATATACCTAAAAATAAATATTAATTAATTAATTGTCATATCTGTATTGTATCCTACTTTTTTTTTTAAAATGTTGTATTTTTGTATTTGTGTTGGTACCCATACAACTTATTGTGGATAGGGCTTTTAATATAGTTTGCATTTTACTTACTTAGAGCATTCCCAGTACTTAAAACTCCCAAAATGTAAAATATAGATTTATCTTCTTCAAAAAGTCACAAAATCACCCCACATGTGTGGTTTTATAATGCGACAATGTTGACAAAATTATTAGAAATCTAGCTGTCAGGAAGTTTCCTATTTATTCCATAGATTGAAACTCTCTCCAAAAAAAAAAAGTTTACAATTTATTAAAGCTCCACGTAGCACATTTATCACTTAGAAATTATTTTTTTATTCCATCTCTATGTCTTTCCTCATATTTAAAAATAGAGAATTTTGTGAGGAAAAAAATATTATTTTAATGTATTAAGTTGTGAAATAAAGGATGGGATGTAAGGTATGTTGTTCTAGTGACAATGAGAAATAGATAAAATAATATTTTTAGGAGAAAAAATGCATATTTTTTTTGCATTTCTAGATGGGAACGCTTTCAAATAGTTTTTTTTTTTTTTTTTTTTGAAGAAAAAAAAAAATTTAGGTGTTTGATATGACAAGTAAAATTTTTCAAATAAACTACCAAAACCAATAGCTCAGACCGAAGTCATCAAACACCGGCCTGCCAGCACCAGCTGCCAGAGCAAAGTCTTTGGCCATCAGACTGCCGGCATTGGTCACCTGAGCGGTGTCTCCAACCGCCATACTTGTGACCTAGCGACCAAATGAGAAAAATGAAGCCACTAAGTATTCCGGAAAATATTTTGCCAAGTTTTCAAAGATAAAACATTATATAATTTTTTATAAAGGATTTTACGATCAACAGAAAATATTTTACAAATTTGATTGTACTTTACCTACAAACAAATGCTTAAAAATAAATAAAAAAACATTAAAAAAAATTTTCTTCTTCAAAACAAGAAGCTTCGGGCCCGTTTGGTTTGTATTTTCAAACAATATTTTTTAGTTTTTAAACAGCATTTCACGCATTTCAACACACTTTTTCACCCACACGTATTTCAAAAAACTACAAACAACAATTTTCAAACTACTCTACCAAACGTTCCCTCAGTCTTTTGACATTCTTTGTTTATTTATTTTTTTTTAACTTTTTTTTAAGGTACATTCTAGTTAAATATACAATTGCAATATTTTAAATAACAATATTTGCCCTTAGTTTCTTCTGGTGGTTTAGTGGAGCTTCATTGATTATTTGCTTCAAAATTTAATTAGTGCTGGCCCCGTACCAGATTTGAAATCTCTTGCAGATATGATGCACTCTTTTTAGTTTTTCAAGGTTCGATCCGATGCTGTTGGGTGGCAATACAGGCTGTTGAGATTGCACAGGATATCAGTGTTTCGGATTTTGCCTAGAGTGTCACGACTGACGAGGCTGAACTTACAAGAATCTTGCATAGGACTGATTCTTGCTCATGGGTCCAGATCCTTTGGCCGTTTATAATAATCTATTTATTGGTACAGCTTAACTATCTGTTACAATTTAGGTACTGCAAATTGGGTGGCTATTCATTTAGCCAGCGAGATTCGGCAAAGTTGCACATCACTCTGTAAAATATGTTAGCGATAATGGATGGAAAATTATTGGGTAATTGAAGTCACCACAATTATTAGTATCATTAACTTAAATGGGCGAGGCTTAGTGCACTGAATCCAAACTATACCCAATTTTAAAAATATTTTAAGAATAGTGAGATCAGGGGAAAAAATTTAGTTATCATTCAATTCTTACTTTTCCTTTTCTTTTTAAGTTCAACTTTTATTAGTTACTCAAGTTAAACGTGAATGCTCTGAAAATAAGGGATCACGACGTCGCAAGTGGTATCACATCACTCTGTAAAAATAGGTTAGCCTTTTTGATAACGAATATATAAAATATTTAGAGGAGTGACTATAAGTTTTATAACACATGGTTTTAAAAATTAGACCGGAGGTAAAATCGGAATTGCTTCTAGTTCATAGTTTTTATTGGTTTTTTACTGGGAGGAAATAGGTAACTATTTTTTTTTTCTCTAACTATCTAGTTAGTTGGCCCGGTTTGGAAACTATATCATTTAGTAGCATCTCGAGTCTCAAAGACTCGAATTTTGCGCTCATACCTCGACTCTTTGAAACTTGGTTTTTGTAGTTTGACCTGGCGTGATTCCACTTGGCGTCCACATGGAACTCGAGTCTCGAGTTCCATGTAGACGCCACGTGGACCTTGAGTCTCAGAAACTCGAATTTGGTATGTACACTGTGTCATGTCCAGTCCCATCTGGTCATGTCAGTGACAGTCTGAGCTTCACGTTTTTTCTGATTTCACAGTTTTTGTATTACCCTTTGCCTGTTGGTCACATGTTAAGCCTTGACTTCTTTATGTCACTTACTTGGTCTATCAACAGAAATTGCTTCTCTCTCAACTCATCATCTCTCACTCTGCATTACTCTTCTCTCAACTCTCATACTCATTCTACAGAGCAGAACAATACTCCCCTCTTAACTCTCATACAAGCCGATCATTGTAGTCTCTCTCTCTCCCTCTCACTCTCAAACAATCTCAGTAGTACATTTGCACATCCCCATGTCAGGTAAGGGTCTCCTCACTCTCTAGTTGGTTGTTTAGTGTATATATAACTGCTTTAGAGAGTGTTGCTTGTATTGAATTTGCCATGACATTTCCTAATAAAAATATTTGTTCGTAGTAACCAGTTAAATATATATATATATTTATACATATGTATATCACTTTATATATATATATATATATAGCACTTTATATATATAATTGTTTTTTTTTTTTGGTAATGTCTAATGAACCCCTCTGCTCTATGTTATTTCATTAATACAAAAATATTTTAACTTAATTAAAATTCAATACTTTTTATAAATAGTATAATTATTTGTTTATTTTAGTCAAACGTTATAATATTATTATATTTAGCAATGAAATTATTAAAAATAATATTTTTAGTTCCATTTTTTATTATTTATATTAAACACCAACATTTTCATGTATTAATATTTTTCTATAAACTAGATTTAATGCATCAACTGGTCTATGGTTGCAAGTGTTCCATTTGGCAAAAGCTCACCACTATAATATGGATAATGATATTGACCCAAATATTCATTCAAAGGTGCTTATTGCCTTATTGAGACCTTTAGGCTTCAGCCATGTGCTACCAAGTAGGGTGGCTTTGAATTTTGGAACCAGGACAACAGGTTCAACTCAATGTATTAAGGGACTTTAGGCGAATGTGACATTTTCTTATACTTAAATATTTAATTTTTGGAATCTTTTTCTCATAAAATTTTTGCTATGTTTTGTTTATTACTAATTTACTAAAAAAAATTTATCCAAATATCCATTTTAATACTTTAAAGACAAAAAAATATCCCTCTAAGATTCAATTAATTGGTCAATTTTTTTTGGATCTTTTTCAAATATTTTCATAGCTATATGAATACCTTTCTAGTAGATATTTATAATTAAAAAACATTTATGAATAAATTAAACATGATCTATAAAAGAATTGAGATCCTAAACATGATCTATTAAACATTATCTATATGAATATGTTTCTAGTAGATATTTGTAATTTACAAGTAAAACCAAGGTTATTAAAATTGAGATCCTAAATAGGACCTATAAGAGGTCCTCATAGAGTAAATCATAGAATTGAATCGATGATCATAAGATTTTACTTTATGTGAAAAATAAAGTCAAAAATATTAGTAATAATGATATATTTTAAATAATTATTAAGTTGATCAAAGGAAAATGGACATAATGCAACTTTCATGTCCTATTTCTAATAAGTAAAAAAATATTACATTTCTTTAACAACTAAATAATCATTAACTTGTTCATTTGGGCAGATTTGATGGAGGGGGCTAGAGTTGTATTTTTCTTGGGCCCAATTAGAATTAGACTCTAATATACCTAAAAATTGAAATTATATATGGAATAATGATGTTACATAATTGCACTCATTCATTTGCACATCCTCATTACTTTTGTTGTTTGGTTTGATATTTTTATTTATATTTTTGTTAGAGCTGAGTTAAAATTTTGTAATAGGGGTGAGTTTTGTCTTTAGTTTTTTCATTATTTGAGTACGAAATGATAATGATTGGCCAGTAGAATTGTATGTGATGTGGGGTGAGTATATGCAATTGTGGCGTGAGAAGTTATAATTTTTGTATTTTGAGTAGATAGAAAAAGTTTTGTAATTGATGTTAAATGAAAGAGATAAAATATGTCACTAACATACTATACTTGACTCTTTAATAGGTTCACAATCTTTGAAGAATATTGATATAAATGTATACTTCGGTGGACCCCTTGATAATCTTGATGAGATTGACGGAATCCCGTTTAGAGGGCCTAGTATCCAATGCTACTACATGATGATACGTCGTAAGTTGAAGACGTTAAATGATTTGAAGAGCAAAATCATGGGCGAATTGAATTTGAATCGTGCTTGGTATGATATCAAGATTATTTATCATTACCCACAAGAAGTCCTTCATGAACGGATAAATTACGAGTATATGGCGATCAAAGAAGACAAACATGTAAAGATGATGTTTAATAGGATACAGAAAATGCCCCAAGTAAATGCTGCTAAGTTGTACGTAAATTTGGAGGCAAGTGTAGAAGTTGATACTGAGGTGGTGCAAGAAACAACTACGTCTTTACAATTTACAACCCTAGATGATGGATGCACTACAATGGGAGGGTATAAAATGGGTGGGTATACAATGGACTCTTCAATGGGAGGGTATACAATGAATTCTTCAATGGGAGGTTATATGCTCCCATTTCAAGATCATGTTGGCAATACTGGTGAAACCCTCCATCCTCAAGAGACACATTTAGAGGAGGAAGACGAAGACGAAGACGAAGATCATGCTGTGGGCGGTTATATGCTCCCATTTCAAGATCATGTTGGCAATACTAGTGAAACCCTTCATCCTCAAGAGACACATTTAGAAGAGGAAGACGAAGACGAAGATCCTACTGCGAATGATGGTGAAAATAGTGATGGTGTAGATGAGTTTGAAGATATGGTTGAGCGAGGCGACTTTGAGAACGATGTAGATGACCACGAAGTCGTTCCAAATTTTGAAGAGGAAAATATGGAGTACCACGATGAAGGTGCTGCAGATGATGATATTGGCATCCAACGTGATACAAATACGACTACTGGCTACAGACCTCCTACCGACTCATTCTACGCAAATACTTGGGAAAATATGGTTGATCCTTTACGTCTTCAAATACCATTTGTTTCTACTTAGGAAGATGGGATGAATTTTTGTAAAGGATTGACTTTTGCAAATAAACAGGCGGTGAAGCGTGCATTGACAATATACGCAACAAGTCATAATAGAAATTTTAGAATCCGAAGGTCGACCCCAACTAAATTGTGCGCTGCATGTGTTGACGACAATTGCAAGTAGTACGTTGGGGCATTTATGAAGGCTAAACTTAATAGTCTGTGGATGGACACGTCTTATGTGGGTCCACACACTTGTATACCCTTTGGCTTGCATAGAGACAGTAGAATGATGAATTCTAATTTTGTTGCATCATAAATTGTGGAAAAATTGCGAAAAAATCACACTGCTCGTATTGATGAGCTCTGGGAGATCATACATACTAAGTATAATCACGAGCTTTCTTACTATAAAGTATGGGACGCAAAACAAAAGGCAACTGCTAAGATATTTAGGGATTGGAAGGAGTCTTACCAAAGGTTGCAAAAGTTGTTATTGGTATACTTGGATTAGGATTCGGGTACCCGGTACAACTATCACACCATACCTAGGCCAGTAAGTAACATTCACAAAAAACAGAAAAAGAAAATAGTGGATGCATCGGCCATACCCATTCACAGTGAAAGAAAGAAATAAAAGAAGCGGAAGAATTACCTTTCTCCGGTAAGCAGTGGAGAAAGTTCAGTTGGAGAGTGGAGAGGGTGAGTCAGTGAGGTTCAGGGTGCGAGTAAAAGGGTGAGCAAGTGAGCGATAGAAGACGGTGAACCAGAGAAGACGGTGAGAGAGAGAAGGCGGTGAGTGAGTGAGAGAGAGAGAGGGAGGCTGAGGTGAGGTATGCAACTGAGAGAGGCTGAGGTGAGGCTGAGGTGAGGTGTGCGACTGAGAGAGGGTGAGTGAGAGAAGATGAGAGAGGGTGAGTAAAAGTGGAGAGTGACTGTGCGAGAGGCGTTTAATTTGAAAAACCCCTATTAAAAATCGACTTTCAGAGAGTCGAGGTCCATGTGGACCGACCAGATCAGAGCCAGGTGGCGTTAATTACAACGTGGACGACCACGTCAGCGCTAGATGGCGTCTACGTGGACCTCGAGTCTCAGAAACTCGAGTTCCATATGGACACCACGTGGAATCATGCCACGTCAAACCACAGAAACCGAGCCTCAAAGAGTCGAGGTATGAGCACAAAATTCGAGTCTCTGAGACTCGAGGTGTTACTAAATTATATTGTTTCCAAACTA
This sequence comes from Quercus suber, assembly GCF_002906115.3. Taxonomy (NCBI): domain Eukaryota; kingdom Viridiplantae; phylum Streptophyta; class Magnoliopsida; order Fagales; family Fagaceae; genus Quercus; species Quercus suber. The sequence goes on from NW_027070271.1 coordinate 192,757, forward strand.
GGCCAACTAACTATATAGTTGGGTAATTATGGGTAATTACCCATTTCGTCCGTTTTTTACTAGTTTTCACCGGTTTTACTCCGATTTTAGGCCTTTTTTCATACTAGACTGGCCTCTGATTCCTAATTTAATTGGCCAGTCTAGTCCCCTTTTTAAAACCATGCTATAACATTGCAATTGATTTTCCCATGATGCAGTAATCTTTGTCAGCTTAGCGATAAAAGAGAAAGTGAAAGTCTATAAACAAAAAAATTTTATACTCGATCCTTGTAGCAAATTATTAGTAATAGGTAAAAAAATAATGTTAATAATGAGTCCAAATAAGAGCCAATAAAAACTTACTAATTTGATTATTGTAAAAAAATGTTGTGAAGGTTTTTGTTTTTTTGGGTATCAGGAGCATTATTCAAAGTTAAATCAGAATCAGTAACTACAAATGACATAAAACCAATGTGTGAGTGTGTGTGTGTGTGTGTGTGTTTTTTTTTTTTTTAAAAAAAAAAAATGGCATAGTTTTAGTTCATTTTGAACTTAGGTAGAATTGAGGAGTTACGTACACCTTACATCATTGATACAAATGGATAGTTTCAATTTTCAAACCTAAGCAACTAAAATCAAAATATTTAAAACGTTAAGAAAACTGCCGATTGTACCTCTACATTTAGACTAGCAATACTTTTTTTGACCCATGCAGATGCATGGATGCGTTTAAATTTAAATACAATTTTTATTATAAAAATATAAATAATTAATCAAATTATTAATATAAAAAAATAGCACGTAACACAAGCATTAATGCATATGTATAGATACATTTAAAATTAAATACAATTTTTATCATAAAAATATAAATAATTAGTCAAATTATTTTGTTAAAAGTAAATGTAATTAGTCACATATTAAATTCTTACCTAAATTTAATACTACTTATGGTCTTTTTTCTAATTTTTAATAAAATAGAAGGTGTGGGGATTTTTATTGAGTATATGTGATTTTTTTTTTTTTTTTTTAAGTTCATTAATATTAGATTCTTAGTATTTTGTACTCAATAACTCACTTGGCACAAAGATTAAAAAATTTAAGCAGACACATGATACAAACTTAAGTGAATAATTATGGTGTGGTCCCCACATAAATTTAGACGTATAGCACAAAATTGGATTCTAATTTCAAATTCTAATTGAACTTTCTTTAAGTTTTGCCTATTAATTTAAATACAAATGAATATAATCAGAGTTTGAAACCTCATTCTCCAAACACAAAGTATTGGGCAAAATACCATTGAGGCAATTAGTGCTTGGCTTCACACCATGGTTCTCAGATCCGAACCAGACCATATGGTTCGACCCGGTTAATTGTGAACTGCTCATCATTGCGATTCTTTTAACCCCAAGAACCTCTTTATGAAAGAAAAACACAAAACCGTTCAAACCGTAGTCAGGGCATACAGTTCTAAGAACCGTGACCGGTTTTTGTGGTTTGTATGGTTCCATTTTGTTTCAACTGTTCCCTTGTGAAAGCTTGAAAATATGTAAAAACACAAGAGTTGTTTGACCCTCAAATAAAAGATTATGGCTCGGTTGATTTTACTCTAACTTAAATTAAGTGCAGAATAGAGTAAATGCGAGCGAACAAACAATAAAATTACTCTAAGCCATATTCATCAAATCACAGAGTAAAATGAAAGTTAAAAGAGTAGGAAAGAAAAATGCAAATACAAGATAACACGCCGATGTGTTATCAAAAAAGAAACTGAAGTATTCAGTGAAAAACCTCTTTGCCGCCCTCCAAGCGGTAAATCGATCCACTAGACAATAAGTTGGGATACACGAATAGTAAGACACCCTCCAAGCCTAATCTACCCAATGCACCTAAGCCCTCCAAACTCCTACTCCAACAAGGTTTCTCGAAACTGTGTCTTGTCTAGCTTTCTGAATCCCGCAATATGCCCGATTGCATCTGCCAAAACTTGGCTTCTTCCAATGCTTCCTAGTAGCACCAAAACTTCACTTGACACTTAGAATGAGTGTGGTAAGTGTTTGGACTATCAACATCTCAAAGATTTGGAAATTGAGAGATAGGAGTTGAGGAAAGCCACAATGGATTGTGTAGAGAATTGTGGGTATAACAATCTCTCACTCTCAAGGGTTATGGCTAGGGTTTTCTCTCTGAAAAAGCTCTCCTCAACATCTGTGGGTAATGTGGGTATGTATAGTGTGGTTAGGGACATGGTGTATCAGATATGACAAATTGGCAAAACAGAATGTTTCGCGGGTATTTTGTAGGAAGGCCTTACTCGCGAGACACTCATGAAAACCAACTGTCACTATTTGTCATTACTCTTCACATTCCAGTCATGTGCTGAGCACAACTTCGCTTCACGAGAAGGCTTCTCGCGAGCTACCTGTGAAAACTTCTTTACTCTTCACTTTGCCTTAAGTCTTCACACTCTCTCGCACATACAACCCTTACAAAGAAATCCCACATAAAATACAGGGTACATAGGATTGAATATAATTACAATCAAATTTAGTACGAAATTAAAGTCAATACAAAATAGTTGTAAATCACAATTTTACATGTTGAAATTCGGCTAATGCACTAGTACGAAGTTAAGAACAGATCTACAAGAAGTGAAAAAGGAAAAAAGGGAAAAATTGAAAGAGCATGATGAAGAACAAGGATTAAAAGGTTATCTGATTCATAATCTCCAAATCTGCTGCAAAGAGAGACAGAGAGTTAAAGGGAACAAAAATGAAAGAAATACAAATGGTCAAGTGGGGTAGGTGAGATTATTAATGGGGATGCCACGTTTTGCATTACTAGTGGTTAGAGTTTTTCTATTTTGTTTTTTATTTTAAATAAAATCAGCAATTCCTTCCCAGTGTGCCAGTGCCATGTTGTGGCCATGCAATACAAATATCATCACTTCTTTGTTTAAATTAATGTATTCATAATTTCATCGGTGCCACTTTGTGGCCATGCAACCCAAATACTATTTTATATATTTTTTTAAATAATTAAATATGAGCACAAACACAAATAAATCTAATAGGTGACCATATATTTGAGAATAATATATTTTTATATTTAATTGGACTATTTTAGTTAGTTTTTTTTATTTGTACTAATATTATATATTTATTTATTTATTAAATATTTATTATATTAATTATGATTTCATCATGGTTCAACTTCAGTTTGGACTCTGTTTAACTTCAAAAACTTTAAACATCTTTTTTTTACGGTTTATTGAATGGTCCAAGTTTGAAAACCATGTCTCACACATATAGTATTTGTTTGAATGAATTTCCTTAAATAAAGGATTAAATATTGTTTTGATCCTTAAAATTTGTCAGGAGTTCTTTCTCAAATGTGTAGGAATAGAAAAAGATCTTTCTAATGTTTAAGGATAGAAAAATAACGATTTTAATAGTTTTATGATAAAAAATTATATATATTTTTTTAAAAAAATTTAGAGACAAAAAATCAAAATTTATGTAAACTTTAATACTTTTGTACAAAACCAATATTTAAACCCAGATAAATTCCACGACAATTATTAATAAATAATGTGCTATTTTAATTGTATTTTTTTTAATACATAATAAAAATTCTACTCTAACCTAATTTAAATGCATATATATAAAACTTCTTTTTAAAAACTTGATAGTAGCCCTTAGCCCTTATACCTGCACCTATTCTTGTAAAGTAACCATCGCCAAAGATGTGCGGTAGTACTATTATGTGTATTAGTGTTATCCAAAGGTTCTAACATGGCGACGAATTGTGTCCGCACTTCAATTATTGGATAGGACTATTTCTATTTAGAGGAATTTTATTTTCTAAGCTAAATTCTTCTTCGCTATAAATTTGTCACCATTGGGAGCCAGAACAAGACATAATAGACAAGACACTACAGAATGGGTAACATTCCAGAAATCCCTGTAGACTCAACTGGAAAGACCATTCCAGTTATAGGCTTTGGCACAGCCGAATATCCTTTCGGAGCCTCCTTTGAGACTCTGAGAGATTCTCTTCTCCATGCAATCAAACTGGGATACCGACACTTTGATTCGGCTGCTCTTTACCAGTCAGAGCAGCCTCTTGGGGAAGCCATAGATGCTGCTTTAGGCCTTGGCTTAATCAAATCCAGAGACGACCTGTTTATCACTTCCAAGCTTTGGTGCAGCGATGCTCACCACGATTGTGTCTTGCCTGCAATACAAAAAACACTCAAGTAATATGACCCATATTTTTCATCTATTTTGCTCAATTTTATGTTCTCTTAAAATATAGAGTGAGATCTATATAACTCAGTGATATTGTCGCTCTCCTTTACAAGGACAATCAGGATTGGAATACTCAGCTGAAAAATAATCTTGTTTTTTGTTCATTTCATTTGTACAGGAATCTGAAGTTGGAGTACATTGATCTTTATCTCGTTCACTGGCCAGTAAGTGTGAAGCCAGGGGAATATGAGCTTCCTGTAAAAAAGAAAGACCTGCTTCCTATAGATATCAAGTCTGTATGGGAAGCTATGGAGGAGTGTCAAAAGCTTGGCCTGGCCAAATCAATTGGTGTAAGCAACTTCTCATGCAAAAAGCTTGAAACATTACTGGCCACAGCCAAGATCCCTCCAGCAGTCAATCAAGTGAGTAATTTCTTTTTGGCTAAAATGCGAACTTCTATGTTTCAACATATTTCATTTCAATCCTCTATTTCTTCCATCAGCTTTTGTTATATGTTCTAGTTAATTTTCTAATTTTTTTTTTCAGAATTTTTAAATAAAAAAATTCAATTAATAGTTGAAAAATATTTTCTAGATTTTTCTTTTTCAAAAAATTTTAGCGTTCTGCATTTTAGCATTTTAGCGTTTGTTTTTTCTTCGAAAATATTATTCCAATAATTACAAAGTTGTTCTTCATGGATGCGGATTAATTGTAATGTCTACGAGCCGCTTTATTTTGGAAGGTGGAGATGAACCCACTTTGGCAACAGAAGAAGCTGAGGGAGTCTTGTAAAAACAAGGGTATACGTATCACTGCTTATTCACCCTTGGGAGCCAAAGGAACACTGTGGGGAACAAACTGGGTAATGGAATGTGAGGTGCTAAAACAGATTGCTGAGGCAACAGGGAAAACTATTGCACAGGTAATAATATTTGTTTATTCCTTTTTATTTGTAATTGTGCATATAATAACATTTCTTCATGTCTCTCCTTTTCATTATTTTATTTTTTTAATCTATAGATTGTAATTGGGAAAACCATAGTAATAATAAAAAGATAAATTTAATAAGAATCTGATGTAAAAGAAGACTTTTATACTTTCCAAAAATGATGCCACACATTAATTTTTTTGTAAATAAAAAAGAAATAGCCACAATGATTCACTAAAACACTTACATAAACATAAATAAATAAAATAAAATAAAATAAAACCTCAAAAAGAGTTATTCTCGAACACAAAGAAGTCGAGAAGTCTATGTCGATATTTTTGGAAATTTAAAAAGCTGTCAAAGCAATCACGTGCATGTTAGAATGGATTGTTGTGTTTGATTAGAGTTGGAGAAATTGGACGCAACTCAATAATCCAATGAAAAAAAATACCCAATTGAAATCCAAAATTTTTTCCTAGAGTAAAAAATTGTTGAACCCGTGAGCCAACATGCATTTCCTAGGTTGGGTTAGGTCAACCGATGAACCATCATCTAACGTTTTATAAAAATTCTTTAAAAATAAAATAAAATAAAAATTTGTTTCCCCTTTTCATTTGCATTGTATATAATAAATTTTAGAAAAAAAAAAGTTTATTATTAATAAAAGAATACTATGCCATCTCTTCATTACATGAAGGTCCAAGGGCCAAGGGATTTTTATATTAAAGTAAGATCATAATTGTTATTTACTAAAGCAACAAACAAGCAGTTTTTTTTTTTAATAAATGTTTCTCAAAAAAAAAAATTCTTTTTATATATAACAAAGTTCAAAGTAAAACTAAACCATAAAATAAAATAAAATCATAAGAATCGAAACTGGTACCAGTAGTCTTCATAGTTCATTCATCTATGTTTTCAAAATAATTTCACCTGTTCCAACAACAACAGTAAAAACTGCTTAAAACAAACCAATCTCACTCAAAATTTTACACAATAATCTTTAAAGCAAAAGGGTGTTAAAAAATATTCCAATACCCCATTTGGGGAAAAAATTCTTGTACCACAATTTATCTCACACAGCTTATCATCACTCTCTTATGTAATTTGCTGTGGATGGTAAAAAAAAAAAAAAAGTTGCATATTCATGTGAAAGTGAAAATCAATTATAATATAGTAGAAAAGTATCATAATTCTCAAGTATAATTCCTATACAAAAATATGCAATATTTTGCATTATACAATCCTAAAAGCTCTACTGGTATCCAAAATACAAGATTTATTAAGAAACTACACATAAAATAACTCATGATCAAGCCATTGCATCTAATCAAGATATAAGCAATCTTTTCATAAAATAAAATTAAAAAATTAAAAAAAAAAAAAAAGATCTAAGCAATCTTACAAACAGTAAAACTGTACCACTTTTCATGTTTCAAATTTTTAACAATATCAACTCAAGTATATTAACCTCATTAATTAGGGTTTTCACGTAAGTTCTTTCATAAAATGCACTTATTCACAATTATCATCATGCCTTACACCCACTCTCTACAAATTCATTGTTCTGGCCTCGTTGAGCCATAAAAACATATCCTTTAGACCAAAACTACAAAAACAGACAATACACTAATCATAAAACGATTACAATACATTTTTTTTTTCATCTTATTGATGAGTTAGCACCCAATTACAATACTTTTTTCACACCAAGTAATTTGTTGTAGAATATACCAAATTTCTCATGTGAAAAAAAATACATGTACATGTTTTCAAATCTATTTTTTTTCTATGTAAAAAAATATGGGACAATCTCAACACGATCAAACTTGTAATCCAATTGACTCGACTTACTTTAACCTGTTAATATGATCATTTTTACCCGAACCAACTCGTTTGTCATGTCAATGCTTGATGAATAGGAGGACCAAGGGAATTTAAGGTGGGGTAGGAGGGGAGTTTAGGAAGACCCAAATCTGTGGATTTGGATAAAGAGGATGAGGAAGGTCAGGGTAGAATTGGTGATTGAGGCAAAGTACGAAGAAATTTCAAAAATACTTTTTAATTTCTAATTCAAACGCATATCCATTTTTGATTCATAAGGTGCCATACATTTGAGAAAGTGGGATGAAATTCTCGCAGCTTTCTTGTCGACCCAGCTATCTAGCTTAAAAAAGAAAAACAATTTTACATTTTATTAAATGAACATCAACCAAACTTTAAGAACGAAAATAATATTTCAGCTTACAAAAATAGCCAAAACTTACCTTCTAGCATGACTAGTTTGATCCAAATCTCAAAGGCAAAAATGCATAGAAATGAATCAGTGTTTTTTTAGATTGGGGACTTTTTAAGGATATATAAATTCATTTATGTTTTATACATATATAATGAATAAGTGGATCTAAGTCTTATTATTTTATGCAAGACGGTGATTTTATTGTTGTGTAGATTTGTATAAGATGGGTTTATGAGCAAGGGGTGAGTGTGCTTGTGAAGAGCTTTAACAAGGATAGGATGAAAGAGAACCTTGACATATTCGACTGGAAACTGAGCCCTGAGGACTTAGAGAAGATAAGTCAAATTCCACAGCGTAAAGGATTTCCTGGACTTGAATTCATATCTGAAGAAGGCCCCTACAAGTCTCTTTCGGAGCTTTGGGATGGAGAAATTTAGAATTTTATAAGAATGCATTTACCAGATGTAGCAAATTCACAAGATTGGTTATGGATTTATCATTATGCTTTCTCTCTCATACACATTTCTGTTGTTGTTCAATAACTACCTCTGGTTGGAAGGTTTATTCGAAGGCGCCAACGGAAAAGTTTCCCCCAAAGGCTTGTACTTATATTCTGTGTTGGGTTACCAATGAAAGTTAAATCTATCTTTTTTATATAAATGAATTTTTCTTCAGTTGGCATACATATGATTTCTTTATTAAAAAAAAAAATCAGTCTGACCCTTTTTTTTTTTTTTTTTTCGAGAAAGACCATTTATTTATTTTAATTAGATAGTTTGGGGAATTTAATTCCTTGACTTTTCACTTATTACAAGGTTTTTGATCTATCTCGATATCTTATGTTACGTATATGGCCCAAATATCTCACCATTAATTTTTTTTCCTCTTTAAAAAAAATTGAACTTAGAACGTCAACTTCTCACTGTTGTATTTCATTTCATGCAACATACATCTGTGTTTTGAACATACATCTGTGTTTATATATATATATATATATATGCTAGTATATATATATGATGTAGGACAGAATTTTTAAATCAATTTCTGTAATTTGTTATATTATGTATTTTTATGTAATTTTCGTTATTTTAGGTTTAGGACATTTATTTTCTTGTTTTTAGGTGTTTTTAATGGTTTTTAAGTCAAATTTGGTTCCTTTTATGATTAGGTATTAATTAAAAGTTATTTTAGAATTTTTTTTTTTTGGTCTGTCAAGTTTTACGTAGCCCTTAAAATTTAAACAAGCACTTAATTAGTTTGTAAACTTTTTTTTAACATTTATTCAATTAATAAAATTCAGACATTTGTCTTTCTATTTTCTGGTGGATTCCAGACTCTTTTTCCTTGTGGATTCAAGGAATTCTCGTGGATTCAAGGTTATTTTCAAAAGTAAACGTGTTTTGTTTCTTATTTTCTAGAAGTAAATGTGTTTTGCTTCTTGATGCTTTCGCATACCGCATCAATATATTTATTACTTTTAGCAATTTGTTTCAATAATTTACACTTTGTCCCCTCAACAATATTATTGATCTTTTAAAGGCTATACAAAAATTTATTGATCTAAAATCTGAAATAAAGTTAACAAGCTCAAAAATATTAGCCCAACATCAATAATTTACCAAATAACAACTTAAGCCCAAACAATACCTAAAACAAACCCACATAAGAGACGCGCAAAAAAAAAAAAATCCTAAGCCAATTCTAAACTAGCCTAATTAGCATGAGAGAACACCCACACATATCCGACAACATGCAAGACACCCCAAAAAAAAAGGGAAAGGGTCTAAGCGGCAAAGAGCCAAAATAAAAAAATAAAAAAAAACTAACTTTTTTTTTTTTGGAGAAAACAGTAAGTCCATATTATTAAGCTAAAGGAGAAAAATCAGAAAGGAATACATCCTTTAAATAACTAAGTAGTTTTTCTACTCATACATCAAAATCTGCAGATAAAACCGCTCTCCTAGCTAAGGCATGGGCCAACTTATTGCCCTCTCGTCTAACATGCTGAAAATGACAAGCTTGCATAGAAGCCACTTGCATCCTCAATAACAGTCCCATACAAAGTATTGCAACGCCCCCTAGCTTTCAAAGCCTGAACCACCTAACTTTCTAAGTGAGACCTGGGAGTGGGGAGGGGCTGGGCAGCGGCTGTACAACAAGCACAAACACAGCACAGCAGATGAATAGCAGAAGCAAGAGACAGATCAACACCACTCCACCACCAGTCCACTGCCCCCAAATTTGGTATTATATCTAATATCTTTTAAAAAAAAAAAAAAAAAAAAAAAAAAAAAAAAAAAAAAAAAAAAAAAAAAAAAAAAACCTAACTTTTTTTTTGGAGAAAACAGTAAGTCCATATTATTAAGCTAAAGGAGAAAAATCAGAAAGGAATACATCCTTTAAATAACTAGGTAGTTCTTCTACTCATACATCAAAATCTGCAGATAAAACCGCTCTCCTAACTATGGCATGGGCCAACTTATTGCCCTCTCGTCTAACATGCTGAAAATGACAAGCTTGCATAGAAGCCACTTGCATCCTCAATAACAGTCCCATACAAAGTATTGCAACGCTCCCTAGCTTTCAAAGCCTGAACCACCTAACTTTCTAAGTGAGACCTGGGAGTGGGTAGGGGCTGGGCAGCGGCTGTACAACAAGCACAAACACAGCACAGCAGATGAATAGCAGAAGCAAGAGACAGATCAACACCACTCCACCACCAGTCCACTGCCCCCAAATTTGGTATTATATCTAATATCTTTTTTTTTTTTTTAATGGAAATATGAATATCTTATCTCTCTCTCTCATATCTAAATCTCTGGTGCAAAAGTTTATTAAAATATAATAATAAATAAATAAATCTCTAGTGCAAAAAATTGCTAAACTTTTGTTGGTTGAGTAACTTGATTTGATAATCAGAGTTGTGAAGAAAATGGAAAGAGAATTCTCTACACAGACTACACTCACCAAAAATAGGAGAGAGAGGTAGAGTTCTCTCTTTAATAAAATTAAAGTAATATTTTTTTTTTTAAATAGTTGTGACTAACACAATAACACATCACCCTGTACTGTGCATTGCATTTGACGGTGTTAAATTTTGTCTGTACTGTGCTTGTCTCTTAGTGCTTGCTTGTTAGTGTAATGACTAATGAGTGCTTGTGGGCATGTTTGTCTGTTGCGTGTAACGAGTGCTTGTTAATGTACAGTTAAAAAAACAATAATTCTGTGTATTTATTTTTGTTAATGGTTTGTTATTGTTAAATAAATGCTTATTTGGAGTTTAAAATAATAATAAAAAGAATATGTTTTGGGATGAATATGCCATGTTTTCTTGCATTAGATGCATGCTAAGGTGTGTGTGAGTTAGAATAAACAATATTGAGTGTGTCTTTAATGGGGTTAAGATGTGGAACACAATGAGTGGAAGCCGACCCATAGGTCGGATAAGATTAGGTGCCTAACACCTTCCCATCCCCATACTTAAATTCCAGACATGTGCTCTGGTAGTAGATTAGCCCTTCCACGAAAGGCGTTAATATATGATTCCTAGACCTAATCTAGGAGGTGACTCCGTTTTTCTTCACCATGGTCCACCTTAGACCAATGCGTACTCACCCATTGCGAGGATGACACCACACCATCGAGGGCGCTTGCACCCACAATCCTCAAACATGAAAGGTTGCTTGTATTTATTTATTATGCTCAAAACTTTGACGATGTTAAACCAGCAATGTTCATTCAAATTCTATATAAGGACACATTGGGTTGTATGTATAACTAGTAGCTAATCTGTACAATGCACGAAAATAGTTATTGAATGAGTTTTAGGAAGAAAAAAAATAAATAATAAAAGCCATTATTTTTTAGTTGGAGTAGTAAGCAAAAATGCATGAAATTTAAATATAAAAAAATTGATATTGAAAGAAATAGGACAAAGTTTTATAGTTAATCAAAAGAAAGTAATGTTGTTTTATTTATTAGTTTTTTGTGGGAAGGAATAAGAGACCAAATGTTGCGTATCTAGTTTAGTTTGTGTTGTGTGTATATATATATATATTTTTATTTATATAAATATTTGTGTTGTGTATATATAAATAAATATATATATATATATATAGATATATGTATATACAAAAATGTACCTATTAAATGAAAAAGTGCTTATTGACCAAAAAGGTACCAATTGAAAAATGAAAAGACACAACTATTAGGTGATATTAATCTATTCATAATGAATTATGGGAAGAGAAAACGTTCTGTCCGGACTCCAGAGCTGGCAGAAAAGTGAGGTTTTACGGCACCAATGAGAGCTGCCAAGTCAGATATTCAATGATGCCTCAGTACACTCTATCACACGAGATTGTATCCCAAATAAAACCAAAATCACCAATTAGAACGTGTTCAGATGCCCTTACCTGGAGAAAAAAGTACCAGCACCAACGCCTCCTCTACTCTGACCAATAGAGCTCCTCCCCGCCGTTGGTGCCGCCGCAACGTCGTTCTGAGCCGGTGCCCACGCACCCAAATACTATGGTTTGTTCCGATTAATCCTTTATTGTTTGATTAGTTATCTCTTAGGTTTCGAAATTTTGATGGGTTTGGTTTTTTGGACGTTAGTCACTTGCTTTGGTATGGGTTTTGCTGTATTTTGGTACCTTGGTGCGTTTTGATTGGATTCCAAAGTGGTTAAGTTCAGCCCTAAACAAATCTGATTTGTCTATTATGAGAATCTTGTTTTCTTGTTCCAACTAATTTTGTTTGGGTTTCAAATCATGATTTTTTTTAGGATGAAACTTTTTGGGGTTTTTCTTTGTATTTTATTCCTGGTCTTGGCTGCTGTGTTTGTTCTTTTGATAGGGTTTATTTAGTTAGTATCTCGAAGTTCTTACATAAATAAATTATATATTATGTGTGCATTAAGATCTTTGCTTGATAAGTTATGCTCATAAATGGTTTTGGGCTTTCCTGGAATCAAATGAATCCATATCATATTCCATAGCATTTGGAGGCACCAGTCCATTATCAAAATAGGAGTAGCAGTCATCACAAAATAATTAATGTTCGCTATCATTTCCATTTCTTGTATCAAATTTTCATTAATTTTGAAATTTATAGTTAATGGTCCTTCCAAATGCTATGAGAAACAAAATGAATGTACTATTTGGGTGGGGAGGAGGAGTGGGGACTTTGCTATGTTCAATAGACCAGAGCATTTGAACTCGTTCTAGGGGCTATCCAAATGCCATACTGATGAATTGGGCTTGAGAGAGATGTACTATTTTGAGCAGTAATGTGCACCTCTTTGTACTTTGTGAATTGACAAGGGTCTTGCCTAAAGGATAAATTACAATGACAACCCCTGTGCTTTGTTACTAAAACAATGGCATCTCCATTGCCAGATCTATGTTAGGGCCAGGGGGCAAAATTCTAATAAAATCTTCTGTGTGTATTAAGTATGTATAATTTTTTTTCTTGAAATTTTGGTGGACAAATTGATGTATTTGCTCTGTTTAACTTTCTTTTCGATAAAATTTTCCAAAGTCTGCATACCTTAGTATCCTATATTATCTTGAATTATCCATTGGTTGATTTCATATGTATGTCACTTTAATTAAGAAAAAGTGGTTCTGGTTGAGTCAATTTGAATTTGAGTTTTAATTCAATCTAAACTTGATGTTCGTAATTAGATGTAAGTCCATTTCTAGACCCACTTTTGTTTATTAACTTGTGTTATTTCTTTATGCTGATTTGCAATAGGAAAGACTGAAGTTGGAGCAATTATTGGTGTTGCTAGAAAGGACTGATGATAGGACGCACTGAAAGCATTGTCATTGATGATGAACAATATACTTCTTCCCTTGTAATCAAATCTGTTCGGATGGACCATGATAAATTTAGCATGATGTAATTTGTATTTTTCTTCTGTTTATTGTCAAATGCATACTAATTATGAAATGACATGAAAGAGTTGTATATTCCCCAATTTTGTTATTTGTAGAATCTTGATTAGTTGTATTTGGAAGATGACTTGCTTACAAACCCATTACAAAACTTATTTGAGTGGTGACAATTATGAACATTCACATAATCCAAATATCATACAATAGACCCGTAAAGTTTAAATTCTATTACACACATTTAGAGAGGTGGAGGAAAAAATATAGCAAAAAATTTTAGAATATAAAGATCAAAAATTTCCTGTTCATAGTGTTAATTAGCAAAACATTTTTTTTTAAAACTTTTTTTAATTTTTTGCATTATTATCACTTAGTATTCAAATGAATAGTTTTAAAATTTTCAAATTGGTTTTCAAGTTTCTAATTGACAATACATTCATCTAAAAGAAAATCTGTCATGATTCAGAATACAAAAAGAGAATCATAAGATTACAAATACATCTGAAATAAAACCTATCACAATTTTTTTTTTTTTTTTTTTTTTT